>NC_056731.1:1837064933-1837197803 GCF_019279795.1 Protopterus annectens
ATTGATTGTAATCCTCAGAGAAAGAGGTGTTACTGCAGACCCTATGCACACATGGCATGCACAGTTTGGACAAAGATAAAACTGATGAGGTTTGCTGGGGCCAAGTATTTCCTTGTTTAATTTTTCTTTTGATTTCTTTAAAACATGCATTTTCTTTTTGTGTAGGCTGTAAGAGAAAGACATGAAATTTAGAAGTCATACTTTAAATGTCTACTGCTGATATTTTATTCCTTTAGTACTATGATTTACATCCAAATATCTGATCACACACACACATACACACACACACACACACACACACACACACACACACACACACACACACACGCATGCATATAAATAGTCTCAGTGTTTCTACATATATGTGATTGTATCCTCAAACACACAATGCAGTAAAGAATGAATATAAAATGAGTGATCTTTTTAGAGTGAATCTAAAACAATAAAAAAAAAAATCAAAAAAAAAATTTTTTTTGCAGCGAGGCAAGCCCACTTGCACCCTCATAACCCTGCTAATTATATATAACAACTCCAAGATTGCACAACTTCAGGGAAAGGGCAAATTCCCAGATCTCGCAGTGTTGTGATCTTGCAGACAAAAGTAAAAAAACAAGGGGAAAAAAGCATATGTAACTTGTTTTCAGTAATACCCCATGACGTTGGGATAGATTGGTTGGGAGTGCAATTAGGGAAGACCAGCCTTTTTGACCAGGATGAAATAAATGTTCTCACTACATTGATAGAGGCAGTGTTAACCAATAATTTCTTACACTTCAAAGGGCAATATTACAAGCAGGTGACTGGTATAGTTATGGGGGGCGGCTTGTGCCCCAATATATGCCAATATTGTTATGTCCCACTGGGAGCAGGAATACATTTTTCTAGTGAATTCTGGACTTGTATAAACCACTATACCAGATTTTTGGATGATATTTTTATTATGTTGGATGGACAGGATGAAAATTTAAAAAAACATTTCTGCAGTATAATAACTAAACAGTTGAGTTTTTCAAGTTTACCTATGAGTATATTAGGGAATATGTGTCATATCTGGATGTCAATATAACCATTGACAGTAACAATAATACTTTGTGATCTAACATTTTTAGAAAACCTACATTTTCTAATTCATATCTGGAATTTGGTAGCTGGCACCCTTACCATCAGAAAAAGTCTATTGTCAAAGGACAATTTGTAAGGGCTGACAGAATGGTAACGGTGGATCAGGATTTTCTATCGGAGCTTGAGTTTATGACAGGGTTATTTGTCAAAAGAGGCTACCCTGAGGCTCTTTGTAAAATTTTGGCAGGGGAAGTTAGTTCTAAAAGAGTTGGGGGTGTTTATATGCCCATACTCAGAGGTATTGTGGACTCAGATAGTGAAAATGTTATTAGTATGCCAAAAAATTATCATTCTGACACAAGAAGAAAAATGGGGGATGGACCATTGTTCATCACCACTTTTAATCAGGATGCTGAATGGGTGACCTATATCATTTGAAAAATTGTAGATTACTATTTACCGATAGCTCCCTTATGGATAAGGTGGGGGGACCCCTCAGGGTTGCTTTTAGAAAGGACAGGTCCTTTAAGGAGATCTTGGAAATGGGGGCCCATACTGATTCACAGAAGTGCAGTAGAGCACCTGGTAATTTCAAATGTAGAAGGTGCAATGTATGTGTACACATTTTTGAGACAGGGGAAAGTGTTTGTATCAATGGGAGAATTTTTTTCTTCCATGGGTATTTTAATTGCAATAGCAAAAATTTAGTTTATATGGCCAAATGTGAACAATATTCTGCCTTTTATGTTGGTAAGACCAGCAGATATTTTAAGGATAGCATTAGGGAGCACATCACTGACATTAAGAATTTAAGGTCTACCAATGTTTTACAAGACATACAATAGAAAATCCAAGTCACAAGTTTACGTTTTACAGCAGTTAGTAAAGGACAGGCAGGGTAGGTTGCTGGGCCTTGATTTAGACATTTGTGAACTGATGTGGCAATTGAGGTTGGATGCTACTACCTTCCCGGGCATCAATGATAGTGTCAGTATAGCGGCCATACCTAAACTGAAATACATTTTGGGTTAACACATTTAACTAGTGTTATTAAACCCATATTTTATATGTTTTATACATACACATTTAAATATATTTATTGTTGTTATGAAGTTTGTGCAAAATTCTAACAGTTAGGTGTGCTTAATAAGTGGTTAAAATGTTGATTTATTAGTTTTTAATGAATGTCAAGTGACTTTTTAATTGTTTAATTATTTAATTGTTGAGGGGTGTATAAAAGGGTTGAGTTTTTATGATTATTTGTTCTGAAGAAGTCCGACAGAAGTTGGATGAAAGGGTTAAACCTGTGGAATAAAGAATTTTGGAATTCAGTTTTTGTGTCCGGGGTGCTTTACATTTTGTGAGTGTTGGTTCTTTTGGGTTATGCAGTTCGGTGTGTGGAAAGTCTTTACACCAAGGCATCTGAAAAGAAAATGTAGATCAAAACAGGAAGACATAAAACAGCTAACAAGACCAGATAATAGAGTGAACAATTCACTTTCACATTTTTTACTAAATACTTCTAAAACTTCCCTACTGTTCTGGTGGGGTAGTGGAAGAACGCCAATCTGCTACTAGGAAACCTGATACTATGCCATTGGTTTTACCTTATCCCAGTGACTTCAAGAGGGTTAGACATGTAGTAGATGCAAACTGGGGTATTTTAACTACGGATGACAGGATCAGAGATATAGTGGGTGTTAAACCCAATTTTACATATAAAAATAAGAAATCTCTTAAACGACGGCTGTTATAAGGATTCTAAGTTGATGCGAACAAAGTTGCCTGCTAAACATCAGATTGTTGGTACTCTACCCTGTGATAACTGTAGATATTGTCCCTCTGTTGATACAACTAATATTCTTATACATCCCATTTCTAGACAGAAGTTTATGTTTAATCTTTATGCACATTGTAAAACTAGAAATATTTATTTAGCAACATGCACAATATGTGAAAGTTTCTATTTAGGTAAATCAAATAGAATGCTTTACGAACGTATTCATGAACATAAGTATGCTATAAAAAGGGCAGATTTAACAAATGCTCTAGCTAAGCATGTTTTTGAACTGGGTTCCTCACACTGCTTTAAATTTAAAGTGGTAGAAATTGTATATAAAGGACCAAGAGGTGGTGATTTTGTTAATTTCACTGAAGAAAGGGAATTATATTGGATTTGTAAGCTATGTGCAGATAGGAAGCCAGGGTTAAATGACAGGGTCTCTTTAAAGCCGGTCTTGAAATCTAGAGATTTATCTAGATGATTACTGCATTGCTTTTATTGGCTGTGTAACAACATTTAAACTTGAATTATATGATTTTTTTAATTCAATCTGACGACGAACTTTGTGTTTGAAAGCGCTAACTGTGGAATTAAAATTGTTTTATTCATACCGCCTTGGTTGTTGGAACTTCTTTTTGTTTTTTACTTGGACGTTAGTTTAATTGGGAAGTTCCTACAATTTTCCTGTTTGGAGGTATTTTTTCTTTTGGTAGATAAATTAAAGACACAGTAGGTAAAAATCTTCAGAAGTGGTGTAAAGAGTAGCTGCAGTAATAAGGCTGTTACAGAGTAACATGAGCAATTTAACAATGTAACAGTAAAACAATATCACACTATGAAATACATGTGAAACAGACAAGCAACATATTAGTTCAAGTCAGTAGCTTAGAAGTAGCATGCGGAGAACCTAAAATATACACTCTACGAAACAACTAGTGTGGAGAAAGCTCTAGATGTTGAGCTGTAAGAGTTCAGCCAGCCTCAAGTCCTACTGGTAGAGGAAGATGGACCAGCACTATCACATATTTAATTTTAAGATTAAGTACATCTCAGTATGCATAATCTAGGTTGCAAACCGACAAGGGTTAGTGAAAATGGTAACCACCACAGTGGATAAAAGGAATGGTATGAATCAGTCCCATATTCTGTATATTGTTCTGTATATCTTGACAATTGTATGAAAAAAGGAGATAGGAAGAATTCTGGGGTCATGTGACTGAGTAATTTATAATGGGAAGTATGTTTTGAAGACAGTTGGAGAATCATATATGCCAATGGCTCCCAAGTTATGAGGTGATCCTAATGTAACCTGCTGTATGAGGATGTGGGGGGGGGGTAAAAGTGGCAGTAGATGCAAGATGGGGCAGAAAAGGTGCTGAATTTGGGGACTAAAGATAAAATATAATCAACAAGTTATAGCAGAGAGCAGAAAAGTTATGGAGAAGAAGGTCGGATTTGGTAAGAAATCATATTGGTAGCTGAACTGTTTATAATTTGAAACACGGAACACAGACCAGGGCTCAAAATATGGAGAAAGTGGGTAAGGTGAGGAGAAAGACTGAATAACAACAGGGAAGGAGGCATTTTCAAGTGTTTTCAACTACTATTATGTAAAAAGGGGATTACCAGGAGGTATTTGGTTGGAGAAGGAGGGTCTCAAAGTGAGGATGAGGGGAATGGGGAAGGAAGACAATGAAATTAAAGGAAGAATGGAATAAGTTTCAGGTGACTAGCTGGGTGCACTGTGAGAAAGGCTCGTTAGAGAAAGCAAACTCCTTGCAGAGTTAAAAAAGAGGAAGAGGTATGGCTAGACTTAGGAAGGAAAGAATCAGGAAGCAGAATGAGTGCAACAATGAGGACACCTGAGGTGAAGTTTGGGTTATGGGCCAAACAAAACTGATGCATTCTGTGACCACCAGCTCAGACTCTTTTACAGATAGTATTTTACTTCTGCAAAGATGAATAAGGTGGGTTATATAAAGCAGGAATCTGGGTGGAGATGTGAAAGAGGGAAACTTAGTAGAGAATGTCAGCAGGTGAAGAAAATGTGGACAAAAGGTATAACATGCAGGAAGCACTTCAAATCAGAACTTAAAGAACACTTAGAAGCTGAATCAACCTGCACCTATTTCAGAGACTTAGGCTAAGCTATACCCAACACACTGTCGCTGATGTCTACCTCATCCTATTCTATTCAAACCTTCTTGGGACCAAGGTTAAAAGTAAATAACGACTCACCATCGGCTATCATATAAGACCAAGTACTAAAAGAGTTCTCATAGCTAAAACTACTGCATCAATGGGTCCTAACAGTATCGCTGTATGCATTTTAAATAGCATGAAGCATGATTTAGCCACCCCTCTATCAACACTGTTCAACTTCAGCCTCCATACAGGTTTTGTATCAAGTGAATGGAGAACAGTTACAGTCACTCCCCCACATAAGGGAGGACCGTGCACAGACCCAGGGAACTACAGTCCCATAAGTCTGACCAGCCTCATATGTAAAGTCATTGAAAAACTTATGGAACTAATCAGTAAGAACATAAGGACCCAACTAACACTGGAGCCATCTCTCTTTGTATTTATCAAGGGACGGTCATGCTTACTCAACTTGGACATTTTTGAAAATGCCAGCAAGGCAATTGATTAAGGTAAAATTGGACACACCATGTACCTCGACCTGGCCAAAGTTTTTGACACAATCCTCCACAGAGGCATAGTAGAAAAGTTAAATAAATTGGGAATAAACCCCTACATCATCCAGTGGATTGCCAACTGCCTCACAGATACGATGCGGGAGATAAAAATAGGGGAATCTTCCTCCACAAAGAGACCAGTCACCAGTGTTTGGTGCTGGCATATCTCCTGTTTGGAATCTACTTTTCTAAAGTTAAATCCAACATGAAAGGGCTCTGGCTGACTATGTTTCCAGATGATTGCAAGCTTGAAGCAGTCATTAAATCACCAAAAGGGTTAACAATCCTGCAAGCAATGTTTGAACCAAACAAATAACTGGTGTTAAAATCATGGACTGAAACTAAATATGTAAAATACATTATTGTATCCTTTGGGAAGTCATCTACCTCCCCAATGAACTACCCCATTAACAAAGCACCCCTAAGAGTTGACCCAGGTTGTTCAAGATTTGGGCACTTGTGTGGACAGTGACCTAACTTTTGATCAGCTTCTGTGCACTGTCATAAGAAGGTCCTTCTATATTGTACATCTTATAAACAAAGGAATTGCACCCATATCTAAAGATGTCATTCTCCCCCTTTACTCAGTCCTCATTAGATGAGTAATCCAGTATACTGTCCCCTTTGGCATGCATCTGTCTAGATACGTGTAATAACTGGAATGTCATTAGAGATGCCTTTCCAAAATGATGCAAGGCCTAAACAATATGTCCTACATGGACCAGCTCAAATACCTGTCACTATTCTCAGTATCCTACAGACTGCAACAGTCAAATAAACTGTTCATAAAACACAAGTATATCCAGTACAGAATGGCTATTCAATTGACATGATTAACACATTATCCTACAGACTGCTAAGACGTGGCCTGTTTTTGGCATGCAAGGCATTTTCTGACCCAATACTGAAGGACCTACTGTACATCAGCAAGTGAAATGGTGTCATAAATACTCAGTTCAGGGATCTAAAGCTCTGATGCAACATCAACAGAATAGTTTGGAGGAATAGCTATAGTTTGCAGAAGATACCACTGCTCTGAAACAGACATCCCATCCACATAAAACAAAGATCACCCCTGTCCATATTCAAGCACAACTCAGACATATGGATGGGTAATATAAAAGTCAGCTCAGGACTGCCCCTTGTACTACTAATGGGCAGAAGTTCCTAAAGAAAATTTACCCCAGGGCTACCTGTTGTACTACTAAGAGACAGAGGCAGGTCCTAAATGCTTTATTTCATACATGGGTCCCCTCAAATTATTTATGGTATGATCTCAGTTATTCTCACTAGGGGTAATATATAATTATTGACCATGGGATGGGAGAGGCCAATCTAACACCAAACAGGACAGCTTACTTCAAGCAGCAAAAGGCAAAGTGCATAGCCTTAAAATGACCTACAAGGGCAACTAGCCTAGTACTTGCTTATGAACCTATGTAAATATTGCACACATCTCCATACCTCCTTAATTATATGCAGTGGTCCCTAAAGTAATAAATATGTATGCACTTGAATTTTACCACTGTGACAACTATGCACATCACTTTTAGTGACAGAAGTCAAGGTATAGATAGGGGCAGTTTATTTCATAGATTTCATGGATTACATTTACGCAATATAGAGTGCTTTTTGACTATGCCTTTTAGGTTACAGTTACTGGGTTTGTTTTGATGAACACATCAAATGGGTACCCCTGAGGTTTGTCAGTTGTTTTGATGAAAAGTTACCCCTTTCTTTGAAAACAACAACCCCCAGGATAATGTTCCACTTGGGCCTACAACAAAATGGTTTAGTCAGTCAAAATCTGTTTCAGTTTATATGATTAGGTTACAGGAGCTAGAATAACTTATTCCATTAGCTTTAGTCTGTTTAAAATTCAGTAAGGCATTTGATCTGGTATAACTCAAACAATGTTCAGGAAAGCTGCAAAGATTATGAGTGGGAACAAGATTTAAAGGTTGTACTAAAGCTAAGTTAGAAGGTGCAACAGCAAGGGTAAAGGTAAGAGGAATAATGTCAACAATAAGCCAAGGGGCCAAGATGTAAAGGCTAAACTGAAGCTTACTTAGAAAGTCTAACAGTAAGGGTTATGGTAAGAGAAATAATGTTTGCAATAAGCCATGGGGCCAAGATTTAAAGGCTGGACTGAAGCTTAGTTAGATGGTGTAACAATAAGGCTTATGGTAACATAAATAATGTCAACAGTAAAACATAGAACCAGGATTAAAAGACTGGACTGAAGCTTGGTTATAGGGTGGAACAGCAAGGGTTATGGTAAGAGAAATAATGTTTACAATAAGCCATGAGGCCAAGATTTAGACTGAAGCTTAGTTAGAGAGTGTAAAAGCAAGGGTTAGGTTAAAACTAATAGTGTCAACAATAAGACATGGGAGCCATTAAATGTTGGCTCAATGTCTTATTCTTGACATTACTTCTCTTACTATAACTGTTGCTGTTACTGTGTTGCACCATCTAAATAAGCTTTAATCCAGACTTTAAATCTTGGCCCCATGTCTTATTGCTGACATTATTCCTCTTATAATAAACCTTGCTGTCACACCCTTTAAATAAGTTTCAGTTCAACCTTTAGATCATGGCTGGCATGGGTATTTGCCAGAGATAACTGGATTGAAGACCTGGCCAAATTCGACCCATGCTAGTGGGGTGGTGCATGCACCTCTATTGGCCAGTGTGTGCCCTCCATAAAGCCCAGCAGCTTTGTGTCAATAAGTTACTGGCTTTCCAGTACCCAGCTGCTCAGCATGGGTTACCTGGAATAGTTCAGACGTAAATTCAATCAACCTACCAAGCAGGTTCACTGACAGGATGCAGCATGGAAGTGGATGACATGATGATAACGAAGAAGCTGGACATCCTATGTTTCCAGGAGACAAGAAGGAAGGGTCGTGAAGCAAAGTCATTTGGCTTGGAATCCAGGGTCTACTACTCATCAGAAGGAGGAGAGACTAGAAATTAAGTAGAAACTGTGGTGAGTGAGAGGCTTCAGAAGACACTCAGGAATGTCATCAAAATTAGTGACAGGTTCATGGCAATCAGACACCAGTATAAGGACAGGACACTGTTCATAATCCCAGCCTATGCTCCACAACAGGGTTGTGATAGTGAGGAAAAAAAGTACATTTAGGCAGCAGCTGGAGGACTTTCTAGATTAAGCAGGACAACATGAATTGATGTTGATAATGGGTGACCTGAATGTACATATCAGGACAGACAGAACAGTATGTGAATACCTTGCCTTGGTCCACATGGGTGGGGCAACAAGACTAATGAAGAAGAGGTCATTCTATACTTCTGTCTATAGTGGCCAACATATGGTTTAGCAAGACAGACAGTTACACAATCACATACAGGAGTGGCCAACATGCAACTCAGGTAGACTTCTTCCTAGTCATGAAAGAGCACTTGGGTAGAATCAGGGATTGCAAGGTCATCCCTAATGAAAAGGTCATCCCACAGCATAAGCCATTGGTTAACACAATCAGCTGCAAGCAGTGGTTAGAGAAGGGTCTAAGATCAACAGATATTTGACTGGAGGGAAAACACAAGAGTTCAAGATGAGAAAACAGTCCAATTGGGCATTCCTAGATCTGGTGAAAGCACACGGCAAGGTCCCAAGAAAGCTCTAGCACCTCAAGAAGAAGAAATAGGTGGACTTAAAGAGAATGTCAGCACTTCAAAACAGGAACTATGAGGACTATAAAACAGATAAGTAGCCAAGCCAGGTATGGAAATAAGATGCATAAGGAAAGCTGGTGGTGGAATGCAGAAGTCCAGAAAGTAATCAACAGAATGAAGGAGTACAGGAAAATGTGAGAGCTAGAGAAGATAGACCAGGCTAAGAAGGAATACTGTCTGGCTAACAAAGAGACTAAAAGAGGAGATGCAATAGCAAATAACAAGTGCCATCTCCTGGAGAATAACTCAGCAGGTAGCACAAAGAAACTATCAGGTTGCAAGGCAAAGACAGAAAAATAAAACAGACACTCAGACACCCTTTATAAGGGATGCCGGCAACAACCTGTTCACCATTCCACAGGAAATCAAAGGCAGATGGCAGGAGTACTTCCAGCAACTTCTGAATGAAAGAAGAGGAGAAGCCCATGCTTGAAGATGTAAGAGCAGCACTAAGGAAAATGAAGTCAGGGACAGCATCAGACCTAGCTGAAGTTTCTGCAGCTATGATGAAGATGCAGGGTGAGACAGAGTAGAAATGGCTCCTGGGGGTACTCATAGCATTACAGAGAGAAAGGTATATCCCAGATGACTGAAGAATAAGCATACTAGTGCCAGGGCACAAGAACAAAGAAGATATCCAAAACTGCAGGAAGTACTGAAGTATCAAACTCTTGTTATACTGCATAAAAGTTCTGGAGAGAGTGACTGATGATAAATGAATAAAAAAGTAGTAGAAAGTAAGATGGGAGATGAGCAGTTTGGATTTAGATTAGGATGCAGTACAATGGATCTGATGTTTGCAGTGATACAGATAATTCAGAAGAAACTAGAGATAAGGAAAAGTCCAACAGGGCATTCCTAGACCTGGAGAAAGCATATGACAACATCCAAAGAAGGCTGATTTGGGTAGTCCTGTGATGGGTCAGAGTCTCAGAAAGATGGGTAGAATTAATGCAGGCTATGTACAAAAATCCAATGACTCAGGTACAAACAGTGTTCGGCCCCACAGAGGGGTTTCCCAGTAGGAGTGGGTGAGCATCAAGGTTTAGCTCTATGGCCACTGCTGTTCATACTGGTGACAGACTGCATCAACAAACAGGTTAGAGGGGGTAGATCAACAAAGTTGTTGTATGCAGACAATGTGGGATTACAGTCAGACTCTGTGCAAGAATTTCAGCAATGTATAAGGTGAAACGGAATGCAAAACTGAAGGAACATGGACACATAGGATGAAACTGAGTACAGATAAGACAGTTGTAATAGCAGCAAATGGGGAAAATCAGAAGAAGTGGAGAATTTAGGTAGAAGGAAAAATAGCAGAACAGGTTAACAGCTTTAACTATCTGGTAAGGGTGGTTAAGGAGAATAGTAGTCTGAATAAGGAGGTCAAAGCTGGAATCAGAGGGGCTGCAGCCAACTGACATAAAGTGTCAGGGTTAGTGAATGGCAGAAGAATGCCAAAGAAGTTGAAAAGTAAGATGTACAAAACAGTGGTGTGACTAATACTGCTGCTTGGTAAAGAAGCCTAAGTATTAAAGATACAGCAATTGAGGAATTTGGAGGTGATGGAGTTGAAGTACCTGAGGACATTAGATCAGAAGCCAAAGTATTTCCAACTACAAAGAAGGTCAAGGAGAACAGATTATAGTGGTTTTGGCACATGCGCAGGAAAGCAGAAGACAATCCGGTGAAGAAGATTTGGGACAGACAGGAAAAAAGCAAGGAGAAATAAGGGCATCCAGCAAAGAGATATATGGATTTGTGTGAAAGAAGACCTGAAAAAGTCAAGCAAGACTGTCAAAGAGGATAGAAGAGTGTGGTGAACTGAGATAGAGATGGTGACAGTTGACACAGCACCCCAACCCACGTAGATGATAAGAAAAAAGGGGTTTGATGATGTTAAACGATTTCTTCTCAGAAAAGATTACTAATCTGTGTAATGTTTTTAAAGACTAGGAGAGAGATAAATAATCAACCGATCACAGATGCACTCAATAAAACTCAGAACAGATGAATAATGAGGAGAGAAATGATGTAGAGGAGTCAGTTTATGTGTTTATGGGCATACTAGATGGATTATTTCATTCTGATATAAAAAAATTGAAATAAAACCCAATCCATTGGGCACTTGAAAACAACATGCTTGTATTTGTCATGGAAGACTAGATGTTTGTTTAAGGACGTTCAGTTTCAGTAGCTCTAGTTACAATAAACAAATGAAAAACAATGATTAATTTCCTTAAGTTTGCCCAATTTGCAGTGCAGATATCTGGTAAACAATCTACATTTCACAATGGACCAATGACCTAAGAGGATAGCATGCTTCCCAGTCACTAAAACCACATCATCCAATGTCTAGTAATCATTTATGCAATAAAAAAAATTCCAAACCTGGCCTGCAGTGCAAAGGGGTGTTTAGCTGTCTGATGACTTGTAACTATTTTATCACTCATAGTTTCATAAGAGCACAGAGATGGTTTCCCTCATTCTAGACCAAATAACCACATAGAAATGAAGGGTCTGTTATAGTTGAACTTTTTTATGCCTAACCTTTCATCTAGTCATTTCTTAAAGCTATTCATGTTGTTAGATTGAACAGTATTTATTGGTAATGTATTCCACAAATTTGAAAAGGACTGAGATTTGTAACATTGTCTCTCTTTTTTGGTCTAGTTTACAACCATTTTCTATCATAATAAAATCTGCTAAGTTCATCATAAAGCACTTTATATGTTAAGCAGTTTACTTCTCAGAAAACTATAAACTTTATACACTTAAGCACACCTGTAATAATCTTGTATAAATCACAACAATACTAGTATTTATCTCATAGAATACCTTTGAAGTATTCAAGTCTCATTATGTCAGTTTTTTGCAACACACACAAAAGGCCAAGTTTCTTTGAGGGAAACAGGCACATGAAAGTTTATTCAGCTTTTGATGTTAATGAGCTCCTATTAAGACTTGCCTAAGGATACACATTTTTCTGGCAAATTAAGAAAAAAGAACATGTTTTCTTGTTTATAAGGATGGTTTCCATAATAACAGCAGTATCAAGTGCCAAATAAATTAACTGTACTTTGAACCTTCAGTGCATGATATGTTAATTTCCATTGGTATAGGTTTTACACAACTTTTGTAATTATTTATTACTTGGTACATTGTAATACATTTACTTTATGGGAAATTTGTAGTTTAGTACCCCTAATCTTGTTTGTGATGTATACTTTTTCTGATGCTATGGATGTATAACAAATTAAGAGTCACACAGAGTCATGGTTTTTGACATTATCCCCCATGCAGTTATTAGAAAAAATTTAGACAAACAGATCCCAAAATAGTGTGGCTGGTATCTACTCGGTTGCAAAATTGTAACTGGTAGGTACAGCAGGGATCAGTGCTGGCCCCTTTCCTGTTTGGCATTTATTTTGCAGATATCCAAGCCAATATCCCTAAAGTATGGTTGACCAGGTTTGTGGATGACTGCAAACTGAACACTGTTACCCAATCATCTAATGATAACTGAACTACTCCAACAAGGGATTGAATATGCATGCAGCTGGTGTAATGAAAATGGTCTCAAACTAGATGCAAAAAAGTGCAGCACAGTAGCATTCAGCGAAAAAAAATTCTCCCACCACATATGTTATAAGTGGTACTCTTCTTTAAACATATATGGGTACTTATCTGAACAATTCTCTATTTCTCTCATTCAATCATCATGTTTTTACCATAGTCAAGCAATCCTCCCATTTGGCCTAATTTCTTTCCAAGGGGAATATCTTTAAGATCCAAAGAAGTCATCATATCACCATACTCTTCCCTTATAAGGCCCATCATCCAATATGATTTTGCCTTTGGTATGTAAAAGTCCAAACATATCACTCAACCAGAAATGTCCCAATTATATTTTAACCAAAAAAGAAAAATCCAAAGACCTTAAATCCTTCCACTATCTGGATAGAGTAGCTCAACTTCTGCATCACAGTCATATACATGGGAAGATGCATACACAGAGAAGACATTGTTGCATTGCTCTGCATACAGTTACTGGTACTTCATCACTTCTCCAAGCTCATTCTCTGTATATAGGAGTTTATGTGTTATGTCTATGATTACACTGTAGTTTATGCACATTTCAGCTTGCATTTTGTACATATATTTTTTCCTCAATGCACTCTGACTTAATTTCTGAATGTTACCCTATCTGCAGTCAGTCTTAATATGTTCTGAATTTTGCTATGTACTCATTTACTATATAATATTGTTGACTGAAAGACTGTTCTTTGAGTTTGGGTCTTGGCTGAAAAGGGTCAATGGACCAGTCGCTTACCACTGAACAAATGGTAAATAAATAATAAATAAATAAAACTCTTCTTATAGTCACTAGCCTACCAGATGCTATGAAGTGAACTGTATTTCTCTTTTCAAACCACGAATACCAAATTCTATTAGACCTCCTATTTCTTTACAAAATCAGTGGCTCTACAAGCACTCGTATATGGGACCTAAATTTACACCAAAAAAAAAAAAAAAAACAGGATTCACTGGTGGGATAAGTTCCTAATGCAGCATAGTCCCAGCCTATGGAACATGTTACCACTACAGATCAAGCAATGTACTACTTTGTCTGCCTTTAAGCCTAGTTTTGATGATTGGATGGGTAGATACAAATTTATATCAGGGTTACCATGTACAGTCCTGTTTGCTTTGGTGGATGGGAACTATTAACTGTAAAAAGAGAATGAACTTTTTAATACCTTTACTTAAAGGTGTATACCGCTAGGCATCTCATAGTTTCTGTGATTGCTTGTCTAGTGTTGTTCCATATTGTAAGGTTCTATGATTTCTTTGGCCATCAGCACTTCATTCTGTACTGGGGTTGTCTGGCTGTGTGCTAGTTTATAACATTAGTAACTAGCTCCAAAAAGTTAAGTAAGTTTTATTATTCCTCCTATATTTGATTTATTATTCCTCCTATACTTGAAGCTGTCAATAAATGATGAAGATTTTGCATAACGTTTTTGAAAACAAATCATTAATACTTTCAAAAGTGCAATTTTATTAGAAGTATAATAAAATTGAACTTTTCATCCATTTGCTGACTGTGTCTTGTTATGTTCTACTAGTATAACACTCAGAATAATCAGACAAATTCAGTTTTAGGCCTTCATTTACTGAAGCATTAGCTAAATGTAATATTACATTTGGAGAGGTTTCATGTTTACTCTCTTATTCATTTAAATTTTCAAGTTATTTTCTCATTTTCATCTTCAAATTTTGGTGACAAAATTGTCTTAGTATTTGTTTTTATTGACTCAGCATTTAGCCTGATATAAACATTTTCACCCATTTTGTACATTTGGAGTATTGTACCCATACCATTATATCAGACATTATTGAGATATAGTTATAATATTCAGGCAATTGATTTCAAGTGGCTTTGGTACTAAAACAGCCTGAATGTGTGCAGGCAATAGTCATAATAGTTATATTACTTATCTATCCCATACTGAATACAGTACAGCAGCGCTGATGATAACAAGGACAAATTAAACACTTATCATATATAAAACCTAGGGTTGCAGTCAATAATCTGGGTAACTTAGAGTATTCATACTTCTCTGCTAAGTTTCAGCTTACACAATTCAAACATGAAGAGCAAAAATAAATACTGTAACATTCTGGCATGCATATGTTCAACCTGGGGTTGTACAAGATGGGTATTTAAGTATTAAATACGGAATTCACAAAGAAACTGAATATAAACCCACAACCTATAATAACCTATGAACCTATAATAATTTGCAATTTTATTAAACACTGTTAGTATGAAAACTGCAAATTAAAGCCAGTCAACAGTTACAAATCAGGGAAGGGTTATCTGGCCTACTGGTTGACATCCATCTGTGCTGCTAGCATCTTGAGATCAACTAGCAGCTTGGGCACTGGGGAACAGCTAGGGGATGGTGGATCAAGTGGACAATAATGGTGGCTGCTGGGTTTACCATAGCTGGACAACCTGCATTGGAGAATATAGGACGGTGCCACAGAATGCTGTTTAGATGTAGCAGAAGGAGGGTTACTGGGGCTGTTGCATCTCAGTCCCATATGTGGGAGCATACATGTGGAAGTGGCTTATTTCCATAGAGCCCAGCAAACCTTGGCTACTTTACTGTGCTTTAAGAAGTGTTTTCAGTTCATGTAAGCAAAGATGTATTTCCAAACTGTATTATTGCACTTATTTTCATTGTTTTAAGTGATTGTTGTTTGTATTTTGCAATGTTCAAAGCATTTAAAGTGCATTTTGCTACAAATCACATTTTCTCCCGTACTGTTTGGTACTTGGAACTGTGTAGTATTGTAATTACTTTATAAAGGGGCAATTTAGCTAGGGAATCAGTTCTTTGTTGCTGCGTTGCACTTGAAGGTCTTTTATTGCTATGCTTTAACATTATGTGGGCAAAGGTCATCCAACTTGTAGCAGAAGGTATTAGTCCAGAGGGGTCCAAAGTGTAGTCATTCTATTGGTCAGAAGGCTCAGGAGCTAAATTTCACTTTGATTTCTACTTCTATACATTAGGCATGTTTGAGTAAAGCTGTGTACCATGCAGCAGAGGTTGGCACTACCCTGTACAGATGCAGGCACCTGGGCAGTTAAGTTTACCTATAAAACTAGTATTAGGACTATAATCTCTAACTTAGTGACGTAATGGGGATACTAAAGTAAGCAGGTGCCACTGTTTTTTTCCTTCTTTTTTCTTTCTCCTTGTTCAGCTGTAAGAAATGTAGGCACTGCAGTGCAAAAAGAAGAAGAAGAAAAGTCTGTTCAAAAGAGTATGTTGCAAGAAAAAAAAATATGTGCTTTTTACCGTGCTTGCATAGGGGAATTACTGGATTAAGGCTCTGGGCTTTATCTGGTAACAAGTTTTAAGAGAAAGTAAATAAATAGAAAAGAACATTAAATATAATAAAACTCTCCTATAACAAATAAATAAATAAGTGAATACTTGTAGAAGCAACTCTGCATCTGGTTCTCATGTCCCCATGGAGACAATCTGATAACGAGCAATAAAAACAGAATGCTTCTTTCTTTTAATGGGTTTCTTTCAATGGTTATGATGTTTACTGAAAGCATTCAAGTGGTTTCTCATTCTGGGAGAGTAATAAAGATAAGACAGAACCCCAGGCAGCACTTTGTAGAAGCACAGGCTGTACCATGGGTCTCAACATGGATAACCTTCCTTTTAGGTTAACTCAAGTATGTTAGTGCTGCTGTTAGTTTGGGACAATTGTTCTTACTAGGAAGGTAAAACTTCAATATTTGAAAATGTATATAGTCGTGTGGGTTAATATTAAGTTAACAGGTTTCTAGAGTGCATTGGGTGTATTTTTTTTTGTTTGAGGGCTTTCAATAAAGCAAAAGGTTTTGTAAGATGTGACGTAAGCTCAAATGGATATGATAAGAAACAATTGTATAAAATGTCATGTAACACAAAAGATGGAACCAGATACTTAACAAAAAAGCTGCTATAAATAAAAGTTGGGAATAATAACTTTTTAAAATAAGGACCCTTTGATCTTTAAATGTTAATGTTATCATATATATATATATATATATATATATATATATATATATATATATATATATATATATATATATATATATATATACACACACACACAAAAGAAAGAGTAGTGAACTATATTAAAAACTGTAGAGTGCAAATAGCTATGCTAGAAAAGACACATTTGGAAAAACTGAACATGTGAATTTGAAAAAGGATTTTCAGGACAGTTATTCAGCAGAATACCTGGGACAAAGGAAAAGAGGAGTACTTATATTAAATGCAAGAGGAACTCCAATAGTAATAGAAGAGGATAAAAAAGATAATAATGGTAGATATGTAGTATTAAGGGGCTACTGGCAAGGGAGGAGGATTACACTGGCATGTATTTATATTCCACCTAAAATTTCTAAAATGGAACTTAAGAAAATTCTGGGAGAAATAATCTGTTTTCAGCAGGGAATATTGCTTATAGGTGGGGAATGGAATTTGATTTGCAGCAGGGAAGATGTGCCTGGAGAGCCCAGAAGATAAAATATAACAAAGGAAGGTAGACTTTTGAAGAAATTTATGAAAATATTTGGCACGGAAGATTTAAATTCAGTAGTGGGAGTTTGGAGTGAATTTGCATATTATTCCCCAAGATACAAAAACTAGGTGAGGACAGACTGAATTTACATTTCACAGGAACATGTGCATTTAATTGAAAGTTTGATATGTCTCAATGACTATTTCAGATCACACACAAATAACAACTAAAATAAAAATGCAGGCTAATTAAATAAAAATGATATACTGGTGCTTTCCCACCTATCTGTTGAAAAGAGAGGAATTTAAGGAATGGGTTGTGGAAATCATTTGGAGGTTATTAAAGAAGGCAGAATTTTTTTCTGAAAATATAGCTAGGGAGTGGGATAAAATTAAAGTGGAGTTTAAAAATAGGGTGGAAATAAAAGAAAGAGAGATACGGTTAAGAAGCAACAAGATTTTTTAGAAGGACTGATAAATGTTAAAGTATTGCAGAATAGGGGGGATCTCACAGAACAAGAAAAGGAGCAATTGCAGAGTGCTAAGCAGAAAATAAAGGATTACCTTGATAATATGCATGAGTTTAGAAAGATTGCTGTTAAGCAATTGTTATTTGATAATAATGCCAACACAAAAAAACTTTTAGTGCAACAACTGAGGGAACAGAAATTGGAAAGGGTTGTCGCCAAGCTCAGGGTGCCTATAAAAGGGAAGATAATGAGATCCTGTAGAGGTACTAGAAATATTTCAAAAATTTTATAAAAGTCTGCAGAGAAATATGGAGATCAAGAAAAGGGACAAATGGAAATGTTTATGAAAGAATTAAATATGGCAAGGTTAGAGGCAGATGAAGCTGAATTACTAATAGCATAGGAGGAGATCAGATAAAAACGGTGATGTCTAACCAATCAACAGGAAAATCCCCACAAATAAATAGTTTTCCTATGGAAGTTTGGAAGAAAGGAGAGGAAAACTGATAAAGATATGGAAGGTGTTGTTTAAAAGTATTTTAAGAGCAGGAGAAGCACCAACTTCCTGGAAGAAAGCAGTGGAGGACAAAATACCGGAACAGGGTAAAGATCCATCACATCCAGCTTCATACAGACCCATTTCATTCCTAAACCATGATTACAAAGTGTTTATGAATATAATGGCTAAAAGAATGGAAAAGGTGATGCCAAAATTGATAGACATGGATCAATGTAGAACGTTTCTCCCCAGGCCTCCACTAAAAATTGGCTTAGTTCCAAGTCAGACATTCCCAGTAAACAAATGTTAACTAAATAAATACAACATTAACAGAACACTGATGATCTACAGGGAAGCTGAATGTAAGAAACTTCCACTGCTGTTGGGGTCCTGATGCAGAGAAAGGATTTCACAGAATAAGCCGGGTATTTATGAGCAGGGCAATGGAAGGATTTGTATTCCCTGATAAAATTATAAGGTTGATTAGAAGGCTATATGAGGGATCGGAGGTAAAAATTAAAGTGTGTGGGTTCATCTCTGATCATTTCTGTTTGAGCAAAGTATCCAGGCAGGAGTGTCCTCTTTCCCCTTTGTTATTTGCACTATATTTAGAACCATTGGCAAAGAAAATAAGAGACTCAGAAATTCAAAGATATATTTGGTATGGCAGTCAAAAAAAGCCGGTACTATTTGCAGATTATATTTTATACCTGATAAAACCAGAAAAGGACATTTCAATGTTGTGGACCATTTTGAGGCAGTTTCAGATCTTTACAGGATACAAAATTAATGAAACTAAAATAAAGGCAATAGCTGTAAATTATGTACAAATCGGTTCAGCAATGTCCATATTTATGGCAACATGATAAAATGAAGTACTTAGGGGTATGGATCAAAAAGGATTCTGGTATGGCAGCTAAGGATATGTGAAAAGGGACTAAACAAAAGATAACATAAAAACTGAGAAATTGGAAGCTCTGTTATATGGATATGGATAGCAAGATATAAGCTTTTTATAAGATTTTTAGTCCCTTTAGTTTTATACACAGGTCAGGCATATTTTTTTATCAACCAGAGGAGAAGCTGTGGACAGCAATTAATAAGGAGCTGAAGGGTTTTATATGGGAGGGGGAAGATGGCAAGAGTCAAGTGGGATAAGCTGATTCTTCCAACTGAACCAAGGCATTTTGGGATTACCTGATTTGAAGGGGTATTTCAGAGCAACACAGTTAAGACTCCTATACATTGCACAAACAGAAACTTATAATTCAAAGTGGAAAGGAATGATGATGAAATAGGGGGAAGCTCAAGAAACAAGGAGAGACTGGGATTTTGGATGCAGATCCTTAAGGAGAATAACAATAACCATGCAGAATATTATATTCATAAAGTAGTAGCAGTAAGCATTCTAAGACCTAAGCCAACACGGGAATGGAGAAAGGAGATTCTGCTGATAGGATGGCTGCAATTAGGGATACAGACAACAGGCAAAAGGGGTCTGGAATTTATTGGAGGAAACTGGTAAAAGAACCAAGGTATTGGAAGCAAATAATTAGGTAGGGAAAGGTAACAGAATGGAAAGAGGCCAGGAATTTATTTGGACTGCAGGACAGAGATTGCATTCACAATGAAGGATTGATATCAGAGTATAGGCAAAAAGAAATAGAGGGATCCCAAGTAAAAGACCAACACTAGTAGAGTTTCTAATAGACTCTAGAACAGAAGCTGCTGTCAAAAAGGGGATAATTACTAAAGCAAAGAGAATATTGCATGCTAACTATAAGAATCAGAGAAGCCTAGAAAGGATTGGAAAGAGAGATTGAATAAGCAATTCACAAAGAAACAATATGGCAGATATATGTATGTATCCCGAATGTGCAACAAAGTCTAGAAGATTTAGGATCTTTGTTAGGAAGTGTTTACATATGTATTTTTATACCACAAGTGCACTCCAAAGAATTTTTCCTCAGGTAGATAGCAAATGTTGGAGGTGTGATGGAGAAGAAAAGGGCAACTGAGATCATATTTTCTGGGAGTGTAATGATTTGCCAGACATTAAATATACACTGCAGACTGCTCTGTCAGAGATACTTGGTGAGCAAATTGGTGCAACTATGGAAATGATTTTTTGAGGTATGATACAGAATCGGAAATGCATAGACATAATAAGGTCTTGCTGAGTCTAATTCTGGTGGCTGTCAAAAAAGCAATTACTAAAATGAATGTCTAAACCAACTTTACTAGAAGTAGTGAATGTAGTAACAGAGACAAAGCAACTGGAATTGAGATATTTAGAAAAGATAGGAGCAAATTACACAGAAAAATGGGAATTCTGGGAACAATACATGCTGAGGAGGAATGAGGTTGAAAGAAAGCAGGATCTGAATCAGCTACATAATGTTTGACAATGACTGGATAGATTGTAAGTGAAGGATAATGTTTGCAACTACAATTATGTCAACATGGTTTGTGATAGATACTATTTACAACTAAAATTATTTAAATAGGATTTATTTTCATTTACATAAATGTATGATTGCCTATATTATACGTGATAAATTAATAAAGATGTTTCTTATTTAAAACAAAAACAAAGACATTAGCAACCTACAGATCCTAGACTCATCCTAGTTTGGTTTTGTGAAGGGAAGGTCATGTCTATTTAACCTGGTAGACTTCCTTGAGAAAGTAACCAAGGCAATGGATGAAGGGAAGATGGTGCAAATCTCCTACCTAGATCTGAATAAGGCATTAAATACAATACCCCACTCAGGTATTGTGGACAAACTCACCAAACTAGGCATAAATCCATACATAACTCACTGGATTGCCAGCTGGCACTCAGATAGGACCCAAGAAGTCAGGAT
Organism: Protopterus annectens; assembly: GCF_019279795.1. Taxonomy (NCBI): domain Eukaryota; kingdom Metazoa; phylum Chordata; order Ceratodontiformes; family Protopteridae; genus Protopterus; species Protopterus annectens. The sequence goes on from NC_056731.1 coordinate 1,837,086,109, forward strand.
AAAGCCTACGTAACATCAGGTTACGGAACCATAGAAAAAGACTTCATCTCACTCTACACTATCATTAGTCATGATTACAGCTATTATTTAAATGCAGCACCATTTTCAATATCCTTACATCCAATTGTGTTGCATCACAAGAAAAGATCACTGACAGTATTAGATTCAGTATCAGATTACAGCACTATACACACACTGTCAGTTTTTTTTTACTTTGCTTAGATCAGTTTATTTTTTTTCACCAGTAACCTTAATTGAAAAATATCCAAGATGTAACAGAATAAGGTACAGCACAATAACTGACAACACTGATCGTTAAACAGTGCAGACCTAAAAGAAACAAATGCAAAATTATATTCTCATAATGTAAAACAGTGTAACACTACCAGAATATATGTGAAACTTAAGATAAAATAAAAAGAGACTAGTATTTTTTTATTTATTTATTGCATTTGTTAACCGAGAAAGCCCACTGGGCCTAGAATGAACCCATTTTCAGTGGAGGCCTGGGGAGAAAAGCTCCACAATAATTACATACAATTAATACAAATAAAATATGAATACACATAAGAACAACAAGCAGCAGAATTACAATCATGGTAAAATAAACTCAACAGGCGTACATACTAACACACACACTGGTGTAAAATATATCTGCAAGGATCACAGCAGTGGACAGTTAAAAATCAGTGTAAGAATAGAGGACTAAGGAGGAAAAAAAGTAAAGCTAATGATCCAGCAAGTAGTAGTTTTTGTTCATCTCTTCTGGGTGGGGACAGAAGTTAATCCACCCCACCAAAAGCAGACTTGCACAAATGTCAAACAACCAACCTCACTGGAATAGCACATATACAGTTCAAAGAAAAGTGATTTTACACACATAAAAGCTTCTCCAACCACAACCCCCAGTTCACACCAAGACTAAAGCTTGAAATGTTCTTCTTAGAATGGCCAATTTCCTCCAGCAAGATGGTGTGACATCTAAAATAGAATAACTTAGAAGGGCTAGGAGTCCCCTTTAAAACCCCAGTTTAAAGTTTTACAATAGGCTCCAAAGTCTGAAATCTTTTAACTTATTCTTATCTCTGAACAACTTAAATCTTGGCAAACATGTCTTCTGTGGAATGACCTTAGAATCCTTTTGAACCCTCACAGGATGAAAGAAACACCGAAAACTCTTCATTCAGATATGGTTGGTCACAATGAAACATTTCAGTTTAGCTCTTTTTGACAGCAATGGAAGTTTTAACTTCATTTAGTGTACAGGTTGTTATACTACACCCCCACAAGCGAAGTTCAAGCAAGTTTGGGCTAATAGTGCACCCCTTTTGGGAATGGTAATACAAACACTAGACCTTTTAAAGGACAACCACACCCACAGACTAAAAAAACATGTTTATTTCATCATGATTTGGTGTTTCCTAAATTTTAACACCACTCTGGGACTATTTAGAGCTTTTTAGATATTTTTATACACAATTTCTGACTCTGAACACATGGGGTCTGGCATCTTGAAATAATTCTGACTGTTTAGAGTCTGCCTGTAAGTATCCCAGAATGCATTGTTTGTCTCCAAAAAATTGCATCAGATCTGCCACGTTTTCCCTAAAGCTCCTGTCAGTGGACTGCTGTTATACTCACCTACTTTTGGTTAAACCTTTATCCTTTTTCAGTGACTACTTCAAACACAAGCAGTGCAAATGCTACAGAACAGAATTGAAAAATGCATTTTATTGCTCTTTCTTAGAAATGTTAACTTGATTTCTTTTGTGAAGGCTGAAATCTAGTTCTTCAAGGTATCTTCCCTCCCTTCATACCTACCTTCCCTAGCTGTCAAAGAGGTAAGGGTAATTTGACCCATTATCTTCATGTGATTGACAGCTCACAGCAGGTGACCAGACTAATGTACTGTTTTCTTGTCAGCCTTTCCTTCCTTACAATGGGAGGCTGTTTTGTTGCACTCATGTCAAATTTAGGACCAAGCTCCATAGCATTGGGAATAATCACTGTTTTGCAAAGCATCAAACTCCCACTTATTTTTCCTTCCTATCTGTTTAAATAGCTAACAAATAATGCACTATAAACACAAAATATTTCACAGACTTGCATGACAGCACCCACATGCTTTTTTAAGTGGTAATTTAAGAAAATTATGGTATTGCAATTGCATACTTCTTGTAATCTGATGTAGTGTTGTTGATTAATTGTGACAGACATCTGCTTCTTATGTAAAAACATGCAATTAATGTCTACGCATGGTCATTGCAAATTTATGCTCTTAGTTTTTGCAGCTGTTACTGTGCTTCTGCCTGTACTTTGTCACATATCGGTAGGGCTCTTCAGAAAATTGAGATTACAGTTTACATTTTTGCTAGGTTAAGAGTGGGCTGTGCAAGGCAGCTCTGAGATCACAATGTGAGAGGTCCACTGGCTCTTCTATACAGCATGCAAATCAGGCTGGGATTACATCACTTTGGGGGAGGAAATGTCCCGGTAGCTAGAGCAAGAGCTCTGGCAGATGTGACATCATCATTTCAGATCCAGCTAGAGGTTTTTCAACTTGGTTTTCAAAGTGAAAGAAAACAGTATGGAAAGGTAGGTAGCCTAACAGGGAAAACAGTTGACTGGATTAGTTTTTAAAGCTGCATGGTTGATTATTCAAGGCTGTATCAATGAACAGGGACTAAAAGACACAGCAGGCTGAGCAATCTGCTTTAATATCCCGTTGTTGTCCTTTAAGTGCATCCTAAAACTAGTTAAAACTGTTACGCCCCCCCCCCCAGCTGTAATATATAGCACACTGGTAGCCCTCCAGTTTCCCCATTTAAGTATATTAAAGTACCACTGTCATCGTGAAGCCAAAGATAGCCTTATAGCTTCTGGGTTATATGGGGGAGTTAATAATGCTCAAAAAGGTTGACCTTATTAGAAGAGCAATTGACTGCCCTGAAATGTTGATGCCTGACACTCATGTGAAGGGCATTCCGACCTCCTGAAATATCAGCTACTTTTCCCTTAACACCACCTATACAGGTATTTTGACATTTAGAATACGGACTGTCAAACTGATTTTTATTTTGTTTATTAGCATCCATCAACATCATCTTTTCTCCATATTTACACATGTGGTCGGGGTGTCACTTCAGTGATAGTCATCTAAATTCAATGCTCACACCATTGAGAGGCTAGCCCTGCAGTGTTTCTTCCATATCACATAAAAACAGGCATTGAACACTTATGGCCAATTAGTGTGTCTAATCCACCTACTGCACTTCTGTAGAATATGGGAAGAAACCGAAACACCTAAAGAAAACCCACACAGAGAACACATGAGAGGGCATGCAGACTCCAAACAGAAGGCACCTCAGCCGGGAATGGAACTTAGGTACCTCTTGCTGTGAGGCAAAACTACCTGCTGAGCTTTCCCTTTGGTTTGTTTATATCATTTATATTTGAGATGTTGCTACAAGACACATTAGATTTTACTAGAGAACGTATTCTACACCCACAATATACCCAATACAGGTACAATTTCAAAGTTGCACACATATGAAGAGATCAAAGAGTATCTCACATGTACAGAAAAATCAGATGCACAAATGGGCTAACACTTATACACAAAGTAGCACAAAAAAATAAAACCGCTTTCTCAACTATTTTCAAAGCATTTTGTTACACCCAATTAAAATGAAAAAAAAAGTTATACACTAAAAACCTAACACTTTCAGCTGTCCTGACAATACCTTGTATGCTTGTTTAGGCCATTCCAAGATGTTTGGTGTTTTAATACGTATATGATTACAATTAATAACCATTACAATTTTACACTGTAGTATTTTTCATACTCTTTACTATGAGAGTCCTTCTTGTAATTGTACCACAATTGCTGATCGTAAGAAGAAAACATCTGTCAGTCTTCTGTGTTGCATATATAAACAAGGTAGCCAATGGTGTCGCATGACTCCATTATACAGAAGGTTCCCAATGCAATACCATTAGGTAGTGTTATGAAATAATCACCTAATATCATATGCAAGGTCACCAAGGGACCACCAGGCTACATCATGAAGTAGGATCACTGATGTCACTTAAATAATGCATTATAAATTTTGTTCCTGTTCTGTTTTGCTGTGACATTAAGAAATGTCAACTGTATCCCAGGATCAGTGTATCATAGGCAGGATCTATTCTTTCACTATGCTGTGCCATTGACATAGCCACTGACATAAACTGAAATGATGTACCGTAGGCAAGTTTCCCCAGTCCACTGAAATGCTCCATTATGTGGCTCTCTAATGTCACATGATTAGGGTTGCATAAGTAAGACTTTTTGGTTCCACTGTCATTTGTGATTGGAAAGGGTAATTATCAATAGCCATTTATTCCATGGTAAGTACAGCCACTAATTATTTGATGTGTTGTGTCACTGAAGCCACTGACATTACCTGATTAGTGTACCATAGGCAGGACCCCACCACCACAACCACTGCTAGACCTTGCCATTTCTGATGAACACTAATTACTCTTGATTTATGCAACAAAGACAGGCCTCCTCATTGTTTTACACTGTGTTACTAGGTATGGCCAGTAACATTATTTGATTTGTGCACCATAAACAAGGTCACTTTACTCCACTATACTGACATGAAGGGTCACTGATAGCATGCTATCAGAGCAGTGAATGCAGTGCAGGGATTTTATGTCAAACATTTTAATCCAATATAAGTGACTTTACAAGAATACCATTCATGCAGTTCTGGCCATTATACTAATGATGAAAACAACAATAACACAAAACAAATCAGAAGAGTGTAAGATATGTCCTCAAAAGTAGTCAAAAGAGATGAAAGGTCAGAAGTTCAACTTGTTTTGAAAAAATAGAACTGTATATGCTGCTAAAAAAATAAAACCAGCACTCAGAAAGGGACTGCAGCCCTTGCATAACTTTTTATTTAACTCATGAATTTTAGAACACACTCTTATTTAACAACTTAACAACAACTTTATATGACTATGCTTTGTATATAAGCCACGGTGGTGCAGCGGTTAGCATTGTCGCCTCACAGCAAGCGGTTCTCCTGTTCAATTCTCGGCTGGAGTGCCTTCTGTGTGGAGTCTGCATGTCCTCCCCATGGTCGAGTAATGTCTAAAGACAAGCAGGTAGGTGTGTGCGTGAATGGGTGTGTCTTCTTTGAAGGCTGGGCATTGGACTGGCAACTCGGCACTTTAAAAATCCACTGCCAATCATTAGCAGACTAGAGTTCCACTGTGGCAACCCCTAACCAAGAAAAGCCGAAAGATATGACTACTCTTTATATCAGTGGACACTGTGTGAATGAAACATGTGCTGCATAACTGTATTTTTTCCACATACTTTATTTTTTTCACACAACTTAGACAGAAATATATGTGTATCTAGTTTACTGCACTGCATAAAATCAAATTATCTACAGTTGGTGTTTCTCCCAGCCTTCTGTTTAGCCCACCATTCCTCTCAACCTCCCTCCAACCATTCATTTTGCCTTTCATTTAAAACATATTTGCCTTTCATTTAAAACTACGTCTTACTCCACCTTGATTGTCTCTGCTGTTTCTCTTCTTCCTTTTTCTTTAGGCTGCCCAAGGTGCTCATATGGTCTTATTTCCCTCTTGTAAATCTCTCTCCCAGAATACTTTATGCTTTCTCTCTCTGTCTTGTACTAGAATTACTCATTTTGTACTTTCTTCTCTGATTCTCTTGTTTCTTGCTTATTTAACACCTATCTTTGCAAGCTTGCCACATGTGTCATGAAATATTATGCAGATTAGTTTATTCATCCTGTGTTACATAGGACAGCAGGTGACATGTTGGCAGCTATGTCTGGTGGAGTCATTTTCTGTCAGTTTACCTGCTCTCCACTCAAAAATAAAAACTTACCCCAATGTATTTATCTGCTCATTTCCATTCTTAGAACATCTAAAGAACTGCATGCAGTTTTTTTTTACGTTATTATTCTTTTTGCTCTGACTGATAATATGAAGTCCAACCCTAAGCCCTACAATGGATGTACTCCCACTATATACCCTGGCTATGCTACAGTCTGCCCCACCATGGTGCAAGGACTTGAAAGGCACATCTAACTATGGATGTTTTATCTGCAGCATAGAGTTCCTGGATACATTGCTTACTCTGGAATTACAATATATGTTAACCATACTAGAATTTGGACAGTAACCTAACCTCATTCTGGAGGGTTCTGTTCTTGATTATAATGTTTTCAGATGTCAGATCTGGTTGAAGAGTTGGAAGATGTTGCAAACTATAAACAACAAAAACAGATTTTGTATTCATTATAAAATTAATTTCATATCTAGATCAATATGACCCTAATTTGTTAACTATCCAAAGTACCTTGAGTAGTCACATACAACTTATTAGTAGTTCTTTTGTTACCGACATTGTTCTCATCTGTTTTTCACTTTCTCCCTTCTGGACTTCAAACACTGATAAGCACAGTCATTTTATTCTGATAAGAAATAATAACATTAAGTAGAAAGGGTCTTTCATAATAGAAATGAAATATTTCTCTCAATGGGGTTTGACATAATAATTCCGCTACATCTTTATTTTATATTCATTTATTTATTTGTTAACTGGGTTGGTGGGGTGGGCCAAAAAAGCCTTTACAGCGCAACTCAAGTCATAATGCTTGATACAGTTTACTTTAAGTTACATATCAAATATCCATGAAATAAAAATAATGAAGAGACAAGATAAGAGCAACAATTCAAATTTTCCCTTTCAACATACAATATAACTATGGTTTATGATTATGTATAAACATATGTGCAGAATAACCTTCATTACCAGTTCATAGGTTCATATGTTCATAGGTAGGTACGAGGCTATTTGCCCGAAGGCATTTATAAGCCTAGCCAGAATGTGTTGGCATTCGCCGCCCCCTTAGATTAGTTCCCTGTACCTCTGTTCAGCAAAGTCACTGAAGTGATCCCTGGGGTAAACTTTCTGTTTTCCATCCACTCGTCAAGATTTCTCTTGAAGATTGCTAGCGAGGGGCTCTGCATAATGTAGATTGGAATCTTGTTCCAATGTGTGGGAAGTCTCTGGGACAGGAATCTATCCCTCAAGCATATCCTATTTATTGTTGTGGTGAGGTTTAGATCCCTAGAGCATATGGCTCGAGGGGATAAGGTTTTAATTAGGTGGAGCATGTCCATCAATTCTGGGTTGGACATGGCCTTGTATGTCAGGCAGAGATCACCTCTGAGTAGGCGGTATGCAACGGAGTACAGCTGGAGTTTCTTCAGTCGAGCTGCATAGGGCATCTGTTTGAGGCCAGTGATCCTCTTGGTGAGATACTTCTGTGGTCTTTCCAGCTGTTGCAGGTGTCTTGTAAGGTACATCCCAAATGGGGCACTGTACTCTATGATGGGTCTGACGAGTGAAGAGTAGAGGGGCACAATGACATCTTTTGATCTGGATGTAAACCATTTTGTGATTAGGTGGGCCATATAGAAGGATTTTCTAACCACTTTGGCAATGTTATTATCAAAGGAGAGATTACTATCTACTTGGGTCCCCAGATCCCTTATAATGTTTTCCATATTTAGGGGACTACCACCTATGTGGTAGTTTGTAGGTACTTTGTTATTTCCAAAGGGAAAAACTATGCACTTTTTGGCATTTAGTTTGAGGCCATGATTTTGACACCAGGTATCCATCTCAGTGAGACTCTTTTGGAGGATGTCTGTGTCAGCCAGTGAGTCAGTTATAGCCCCTAGTTTGCAGTCATCTCCAAACTTGGTCAGCCATAGTTCTCCTGTGCTTGTCTGTACCTCTGAGAAGTATATGCCAAACAGGTGGGGTCCTTGGACTGAGCCCTGGGGAATGCCACTTGTAGCCGGTTTAGAGTCAGACCTAGCTCCCACAACTCTCACCATGTGGATTCTGTCCATGAACCAAATGGCAACCCATCTTGTGAAATAGGGGTTTATGTTCAGACTGGTGAGCTTGTCTATAATACCAGAATGGGGAATGTTGTCGAAGGCCTTTGCAAGGTCTAGGTAAGCTGTGTGTACCACCTTTCCCTCATCTATAGCCTTGGTAACTGTCTCAAAGAAGTCCACCAGGTTTAGAAGACATGATCTGCCCTTAACAAAGCCGAACTGGGTAGGGTCCACTGTTTGGAGGTTCCCAATGTCTCTGTTAGTGAGTTCCATGATGATGTGCTCCATAGCCTTGCAGGCCAAGCTAGTCAGGCTTATAGGGTGATAGTTCCCAGGGTCTATTGTGGCTCCACCGTTGTGGAGCAGAATAACCATTGCTGTGCACCACTCTATGGGTACGCAGCCTGTGGAGAGGCTGAGTTTGAACAGTGTGTTTAGATGAGGGGTTAGTTCGTCTTTGAGCTTGTGTAGGACGCAGCCTGGGACACCGTCCAGTCCCATTGATGTTGTCTTTGGCTTTGGAGAGGGCTATTTTAACCTGAGTGTCTGTGATTTCAGGGGCTCTACATTCTTCTGGTATGGTTATGGGCCCTTTTGGGGGTGAGAGGGGGGTGAAGAGTGCACTGAATCTGTCTGAAAGGATGTTGGCAATACCGGTTGTTTCAGTGTATTTTGTGCCATTCTGCACTAACTCCGAGCAGATCTGAGCATTGGCACTTAGATTCTTGACATAGCTAAAGAATGCCTTGTGGTTATCTTTGGAGTCCTTGGCAAGTTTTCTTTCGAAGCTCACCTTGGACGATTTTATGAGGGATCGTAGTTTCTTGCTGATACTGATCAGGGATGTCTTCCCTTCTTGGGATTTTACTCTTTTCTGTACTAGTTTCCTCCTTCTATTGTATAGCTTGTTTATGGCAGCAGTCCACCACACTGGTTTCCTTTTCTTGGAGAAGTGAGTCTTGGTTTTGCTTGGGATAGCACGATCCATGCATTCTTGTAGGTGCCCATAGAATGCATTAGTAAAGGATTTAGCAGCTTGGAGAGCATTATCCTTAGCATGGGGGCTTTGAAGCTTTCCACCTCCATCTTAAGTAACGTGAAGTTTGCTTTTGCAAAGTTTTTCAAGGTAGTTTCCTTGTCCGGGGGTGAGGGTGGAATGTGGATATCCAAAGTGATTTTTTTTATGGTCAGATCTAACCAACAAGGGGCTGACCTCCGGTGTGGAACACCAGCTGCCCATGTTGGTGATGACCAGGTCCAATATGTTGTCACCTCTGGTGGGAGTATTGACCAGTTGTTCCAGGGCATTTGAGTTTATAAATTCGAGGAAATGTTGGGCAAGGGAGTTAGTAATTGAGTAGTTCTCCCAGTTAATGTTTGGGTAGTTGAAATCACCCAATATTAGGGTGTTTGGTAGGACCTTTATGTTACCCAGTGTTTCCAGAAATACGGAATGGGGGTCCTGTGACACGGCAGGTGATCTGTAGCAAGCTACAATTTGAATTGCAGTTTTGCCTGTTGTTAGTTGCACGTGGATAATCTCTGAAGCATCATGCTGTGCCACTAACCTGGAGGTGTGGGTATCCTTGATGAATATGGATACTCCCCCGCCTTTTGTATTTCGGTCCAGGTTCTGTGGCCAAAATGTATGGTATGAGTTGTAGCCTGTAAGTGCTGGGGTGCTCTCTGGAGTCTTAAACCAGATTTCTGTTACTGCACATATATCGATTTTCTCCATACTGAGGAGTGCCTGGAGTGCATGCATTTTGAGGTTTAGACTTCTGGCATTGAGTACCCTCAGATTTTTGTTACTTGTGCTATTTATGGTGGTGGGTTTGTCTTTTGAGCCTTGCATAAAAAAGGCACTATGGGGGTGGAAAGAGCCTTGGCCAGTATTCGAAAGCCGTCTCTAGCGAAGCAGCGTAGCTTGTCGAGCATGTCATCCCAGGCAGACAGACACTGGATCCCCTTTGAATGACACCAGAAACTTAGCTATTTTTTTAAATTGATCATTTTTTCTTTATACTGTCATATCATTCTTGGTGAGGGCAGGATGCTACTCAGGGTCAGGGTCATACCGGCCTGGGCTATCTGATCAGAGATCTCTTCCATGTCTCTTTTCATGTAGTCCAGGGAGGTACGGCTCAGGTTATTCACACCAACATGGACAATGACAGAGTCGTATTTGTACTTGTACTGCAGTGACCTGAGTGCTTGTGTTATGTGGCAGATCCTGGCACCCGACAGGCAGCTAACAGTAACCTTCTCCTTATTCAGCCTAGTGAGTGGGACGTCAGTGTGCCTGACTATAGAGTCACCAATTACTAGTATGCTGGGTATGTTATTTTGCCTTGAGGGCTGTGATTGCATGGCACACTGGTTTTGTGAAGTATGTGTTTTATGGTTTGTGTTGGGGGGTGGAGGTTGCTTGGATGTCTGCTTTGGAGGGCTCTATTGCTTTTGCAGATTTTTATTTAGAGCCTCAGAGTATGTTTTCGTGTATTTACGAGTGTTTTTTTGCCAGTGCTGGTGTAATGGGTCTATGTGAGACTGGTGGTGTGATGCCAGTATTTCCCTTCTCCTCTTAACTGTCTGATCCAGTCTTGGGTTGACAGAGCTTAGCCTCCAGTTTGGCTGTATAATTCCATCTGTTGCATGCATTAGTGTTTGGTGGTAGGAGGAGAGGGTTGTCTGTGTACATGAGGCAGTTGTAACATTGCCTGAGAATGCCCAGATTCACCAGTTGGACTGGAAAGTACACCTGAAACTGCCCTTTGGACATGCCTGGATACGTACAGTAAACTGTTTTACTGAATGGCTGGTAAGGTCGAATAGAGAACCTTGTCCTTCTGTAGTGCTAGGGTTTATAAGTGCTTGCTATGAGTTTTGAATGTCCTGTGATGTAAATGGTAATCACCAAACCAAACAAGAAACACTCCAAAAAAGGAAAATCAGGCACAACGTCTGGATCCAAACAAAACAATTGAATGAACTGCTTTTCATCCAAACTATCGTTGAACTTCATCAGATAAAAGAACTATAGCTTCCAACACATTTAAATATCGCTCATTAGAGGTCACATAGCATTCATCTTAAAACATTTAAAATGCAATACTCAAAATAACCAACATAATAAAAACAATATAAAAGGACACAATATAACCAAATATATCATATTATAATAACATATAGATCGCAGTCTAGCAAAATTCTAAAACTCCTAAAACTTTTTTGAAGCAGTTCTATGATGTGACAGGTCAGTCAGGATTATTTTTAACAGCATTCTGTTGAAGTAGTAAAGACAATTTAAAGGAGGTATGTCTGTATTCTTTCTGAAGATACCGAAGGAGTTACTTTTTATATTTTCTGTGGCTATGCTCATGAATGCCTTTTTTGAAAGAAGGTCTAAGTACTGGGGTTGAATTTCCTGCATTAGATTGAAGAAGAAGAAAGCAGTTTCCTCAAAACAACTGATCTCAGATCAACAAGGAATGCTCATATTACATGAGCTTGTGAACACAGTGATTCAGAACACACACACACACACACACACACACACACACACACACACACACACACACACACACACACACACACACACACTTAGTCTTGGTACAATATGAGAAAATAAGTATTTTTACATGATAATTCATCTTGCATCTCCTAAAGTTCCCTTCCTTTATGATTCTCACTCAGGGCTCATTACACCTTAGAGTGATTACGAGTAGGTAGTGTAACACCCATCTCTTTCTCTAAGAGACTTTGAGATCACCTTCTCAATGCTCAAAAACACATGAGAATTAACATCAAACTCGTATACAAACTGAGATAAAGTGACATTAGCAACTGACATTCAAGCAATTATACTCACGTAGCTATCATGTGAGTACAAGGGAACCAAGCAACTGCATGTAATAAATGCTGCCTATCCCTACCTTTACAAGCCCTAACATGGTGGCATTAATGAAGAATATTGGATCCTCTAAGTGATCTTGGATGACTGTCGAAATGTTATGGCAGTATCACAGTTTGACAGTGGCCTGACAGCTTTGTATACAAGAGATGCAGGGGTTACCTGGCAACAATCGGTTTACACTGGATTTTGCAGGAATTGTAGCACTTGTTTGCTACCTTTTTAAGTGATTTCCATTTGTAAGGGGGTTTGGGTTATCACCCCCTCATCCCTCAAATTAAAAAAACTATGTGTAATGGATTAAGGGAGTAACAGGTAAAAGTAATAGTCTGCCTATCCATCCACTTACCTATCTGTCTGTCAAATTTAATCTAGCTATGTATCTGTCTATCTATGTATCTATCTATCTATCTATCTATCTATATATATATCTATATAATCTATCCATCATAGTATAATAATGTTGGACCTTTCAAGTAAATAAAAAAACAAGATTGTGACAGTGCATTGAGATAATCACTGACAGAAGTGGATAAGATGTGGTTACCAAGCAGCAGACAACTCTGTATGCTCACATAACCATATAATTTGTTATTCTGGGCCTACAATTACATGAGGTTCAGTCTTCTCCATACTCATCACTATGTTCACTAGAAGCCATTTAGCTATTGACTGGATTCTCATTAATATCTCACAATGCTTTACTGTTCTATTAGGTCCTGCTAATAGCCATTGTGACCACTGCCCTATAGTGTCTTGGGGATCAGTTAAATGGCATAAAACTCTGACAGTCCTAGTTACTGGAAGGTTTGTATCTTTGCTTGATGAAGTAAATCTCTCATTTCAGCTTGCACCCATTAACTGTCTCTCTCTCTCTCTCCCTCTGTCTCTCTATACTGTTAGCTTGCAGACAACATTTATAGGTTCATAGGTTGGTACTAGGCTGTTGGCCCTAGGGCCTATACAAACCTAGCCATAACAATTCCCTGGATATTTCTTCCAAATGTTTTTCCAAGGAACTGCCTTTAATATAACATGAGACAGCTGTCCCTGGCTTAAAGAAACTGAAAACTAAAATGAAGAAAAGAGATCATCAATGCTTGTATTCGGTCTCATCTGTTTTAGGGCTACTTACTATTTAGGTGTATACAGGGGTGGCTCGTGCTATAGGACTGTGGGACTGCAGCCCTCCCACCTAGAAAACAAAAAAGTAGAAGTAAAGAAACACAAAAACAAAGTAAAGAAAACGTGTTACAATCGCCACAATTCCCGGAAGTACTCCGCGCATGCGCACACGCAGGGGAACACTCTCAGACTGCTTTCTCAGCAGTCTAGATAGGGGGAAAGGCAGCTCTGCCCCGCAGATGCCCAGCAGTCTGTGCAGTGGTGACGTCACAGAATGGAGGCACTCCGGACTGCAGAAGAAGAAGGCTGGACTAATCAAGGTGCATTTAACTAGTACAGCAGCTAATGAGGTATGCTGGACCAATCGCGTTTAACTAGCGCTGCAACTAACGTACACAGGACTTCATTAGCGTAATTTGTTGTCTACAGTACAGGGCTCAATGGATATCATAGAGCACTGGATTTCTTGGCTCAATGGATGTGTTATGCTTGGGCTCGTCGGCAGGAAAGAGATGAAGGGGAGCTTCTAGTGTGTGTGTGTGTGTGTGTGTGTGTGTGTGTGTGTGTGTGTGTGTGTGTGTGTGTGTGTGTGTGTGTGTGTGTGTGTGTGTGTGTGTGTAATGCCCCAGTTGCTATATACTGGTGGCTAGAGAAAACTCATGGTGGTGTGGTAGAGAATACCTCAGGCTTGAACCCTGTACCTTGTATGCAGGTGGCAAGGGCCAGAATTCCCTACCCACCACCATTTGTAAAAAAATTAGCATATTTTTGCCTCATATTTGTTCTGTTCTGTTCCTCATAAAATCTGTGGTTTCTATATTTTTGTTAGTCAGTCAGTGGTGCAGGGGTAGCATTGTTCATAGGTTCATAGGTAGGTACTAGGCTATCGGCCCAAGGGCCTATGTAAGCCTAGCCAGCAAGGTTCCATAGCTTACGTCACCCAAGAAAGTTATTTTCCTGTGCCACTGTCCAGCAGAGACACAGAAGTGATCCCTGGGGTGTATTTCCTATTTCCCATCCACTCATCAAGATTTTTCTTGAAGAGTGCTAATGAAGAACTTTGCTTGACATAGCTGGTAGCTTGTTTCAGAGTATAGGAAGTCTCTGGGCATGTCCTGTTTATTGTGGTGACAAAGTTTAGGTCCCTAGAGCATGTAGCTCAGAGGGATTGGGGATTTCTTTAGGTGTAGCATGTCCAACAGCTCTGTGTTTGACATAGCTTTATATGTTAGGCAGAGATCACCTCAGAGTAGGCGATATGCTATGGAGTAAAGCTGGAGTTTTTTGAGGCGGTCAGTGTAGGGCATTTGTTTGAGGCCGGTAATCCTCTTTGTGAGGTACTTCTGTAGCATTTCCAGCTGCTGCAGATGTCTTGTGAAGTACATTCCAAAAGGGGCATTGTACTCTATAATGGGTCTAATAAGTGACGAGTAGAGGGGAACAATGACCTCTTTTTTCCTGGATGAGAACCCTTTTATGATCAGATGTGCCACGTAGAAGGACTTCCTGATTACTTTGGCAATGTGACTATCAAAGGAGAGACTACTGTCCACCTGGGTCCCAAGGTCTCTTATCACGCATTCAGTGTTAAGTAGTTGCTGCCTATGTGGTAGTTCATGGGTACAGTGTTTTTACCAAAGGGGGGATGACACTGCACTTTTTGACATTGAGCTTGAGGCCATGGCTCTGACACCAGGCATCTGTCTCAGCGAGGCCCTTCTGTAGGATGTCCACATCATTTGGGGACTTGACTATGGCTCCTAGTTTGCAGACACCTGCAAACTTCATTAGCCAGAGGTCTTCTGTGTTAGCCTGTAATTCAGAGAAGTGGATACCAAACAGGAGAGGTCCCAGGATGAAACCTTCTTTGGTTGCCTGATAGTTACAGCTTCTCTGGTTTGATTCTTGGCTGGGGTGCTTTCTGTGTGGAGTCTGCATGTCCTCCCTTCTTAGTACAGATTTTTGCCTCATATTTGTTCTGTTCTGTTCCTCTTAAAATCTGTGGTTTCTGTATTTTTGTTTCCTTACACAGTCAGTGGTGCAGTGGTAGCATTGTTGCCTGACAGCTACAGCTTCTTTGGTTTGATTCTTAACTGGGATGCCTTCTGTGTGGAGTCGGCATGTCCTCTCATCTTACAAAGACATGTGTCTTGAATGTTTCTCCCTGGGCCTGTGCTGAAAATTGGCTTTTATTCCAAGTTGGACTTTCCTGGTTAACAAATGTTAAATAAAAATGACAGGCATTTGAATTTCAGACTTCATATTCATCAGAAAGTACATGGTAACATAAAACCTTTTATTCTAGCAATTTTCTAAGTTTATAAGATGGATATTTGAAATTTGTCCCTATTTTTTGGACTGTATTCCCCCATTATTGGCTTTGTCTAGGTTTTTTGTGCTAAGGTTGAGAGCTATGGTGAGAACTGAATTCACTGAATGGTAGCCATTTAAGTTTCAGTCTTCCTCTTTTTCACAAAACAGCTGATTTGGCATAGTGGTATGTTGCTCTGACTGTTTTGCACAGGGTCCTGGATTCCAGACTTGGCAGTGATATGTCTGGTGGTAACACAGCATTTTATTCTAGCAACTTTCCAACATTATACAAGCAATGCTTAAAATGTGTCCCTATTTTTTGGGCTTTTGTTCTCCCCCAATAAATGTTGGCTTTTTCTTGATTTCTTGTGCTGCAAAGTTCAGAGATACAGCTGAGTGTCGAGTAGATTTTACAAGGAGCTGAGAGCTGCAGGGGAACAAAATATTAGTGCTGCTTATGCTGAGTCTGCGTGTATTGTTAATAGCACAACAGGTAGTGTACTTGCTTTTGATGCAGAAGACTGTGGGTTCTACTCCCACAGTAGGTAGATGCATTGCTGATACTGTACTGTGTTGTAAAGGGGGGTGGATGCTGCAGACCTTTTTAGTGAAGATACCTAGTAACTATCAACCTGTTATTAGTTTGCCATCCATTCCCTATTTCAATATTACTAGCTTATCATTTTTTTAATGCAACATAAGCAATTTATTCCTCGAGGGCAACAGGCACTTTATTTGTAGATGAAACAATGAAATATAAAGTTGTTTGCTAGCAGCAACCTTTTCGTTAGTTACAGATTTCTTTAATGTGGAATTATTTAGATGACTTTTACTACTTCAGAGATTGAGCATATTAACTGATATTGGTGGATTGTAGAAGTCTGAGTAGACTTTTCTGATGGAAATGTTCTGAAATGGGCAGTTTTGTCATTATTGGTGCATGCATTTTGTTTCATTGTTTAGTGGAAAAAATGTTCAAAATAATAAATTTAAAACACCCTCTAACAACTGTACTGTATTGTACAAGGAATATAATTTAATACAACCAGGAAGGTGTATCAAAGAGCACGTGTAAGTTTCATGTGCAAGGGGCCTATGATTTGAAAACAGCCCAAAGTTTATCTTTACCTGCCACTGGCAAGATGTATTTTCTTCGAATGTGGGTTTCAATGCTGTTTCAATGAATTTGAGTTTCAAGGGCAGAGAAGTTTTAATGCCAAGTCTATTTTCATTGTGAGACTGCATTGCTTTGTTTAGCAGATATTTATTGGTGTGTGTGCTGTAAAATGCAAAACTTTCAAATGAAATCCAAATCATTGCAGATGTAAAGCAGTATGCACATTAGTGTTTATGGTAAATGGGGCGAAATAACCAAGGAATGGGGCACTGGAATGACTGCAGTGGAGAGGCTCCATTCAACCTTGATTTTGTGAGGGGGGAAGGGCAGAAAACTCAAGACAGCCCCGGCTAAACTATACCTTTCAACTGTCCAGATTTTTGCAGAATGAATAGATTTTTGCTTCTTATTTTTGGTTTGTTCCTCATAAAATTTGTGGTTTTCTGGCAAATCATTTAGGAATGAAGTCACCAAATAATGACAGACATTAAGTTTCAGACGTCGTAACCTTCAGAAAAATGCATGCTAAAGCAAGACCTGTTCCATCAACTGCATGTTATTCTATCAACTGTCTTAAGTTTATACAAGAGCAATATTTAGTACTGTTTGCATGTTCCCCCAATATATTTGGCCTTGTCCAGATTTCCTGCATTAAGAGGTTGAGAGGTACGTGCAAATAAATCGCTTTATAGAATTATGAATATCCAAACCTCTCAACTGTCCCCAATTTGGGCTCAAAATGTTGCTCTCCCCCTAATAATCCCTCTGCAAAATAGCAATTTTGGAAGAAAACGTGCAGGGTTTACAGTTATAAATAATTGTAATGATCAGAGTTATAGATTACTTTTTTTTTCAGAAATGCATGTAGATTCTCTAATTTTGTCAGCTGCTCCAGTTAACAGTACTAATATTAAAAAGGTGTCCCTTCTTTGACAGGTTCCCAGATGTATTGTGTGGCAATTTTATATTTTTGCATCACATTTTTGGTCCATTTTTCATAAAGTTGTGGTTTTCTGTCAAATTAGTGGCAAATCATTAAAGACTGAAGTTAGAAAATAATGGCAGACATTTGAGTTTCAGATTTCATACCCTTCAGAAAATTCATACTAATGCAAGACCTACTACTATTCTATTATCTTTATAAGTTTATAAGAGCAATATTTAAAAATTGTCCTTATTTTTGGGCCTGTGTCACACTTCTATGTATGGCTTTGTCCAGATTTCTTGCTCTGAGGTTGAGAAGTATGAGTGTCAGAGCCATCATCGTCAGCCAGAGACATTTCAAATTGTGACATACTTGTTGCACCCCACTCCCCCATGTAGTGACTCTCGATGTGTCCAAGCAAGGCAAGGAGCAGTTATGCAGTGTAAGTGTGTAGAGTATTCCCCCATCCAAGGGCGACACAAGTACGGCAGTGGCTTTTCATCTGTCCTTGATTTTGCAGAATGTTCTGGTTTTCTGTCATTTTTTATACTGTTGATTTATGCTTCTTATTATTCAGAAAATGCATGCTGTCGCAGTGCCCTGTTGCTCTGTGTTTAGGTAGCAATGCTTTAATGACCATCAGGTAAGCTTGTCGGAGATTGTAAGATGCAAGTAAGCTTTAATAAGCATATTGTTAAAGAATTATCGATATTGAAAGCCTTTTTTGTTGACATGCAGAGAATATTTACATAACTTGATAACGTATAAGCCTTGGGTAATGAAATGCATATGACAGTATTTGTAATAAAGGATAGGATTGCAGTATTTTCAGAAGCTCATTACATTTTGTTGAAGACTTGTAGTCATCTTTGCAGGCTTTACCCATAAACTAAATAGAATGCTAATCTATTAGGTGTGGTCCATAACTTGTGCAGTGGTCCTTTAAGCAATTTATCTTGAGATTGTTTCTTGTTTGCTGTTCATTTTTTACTTTGATCGTGTCTTTCCCGTGAAACAAGTAGATAGTTATTGTCAGGCAACAGGTCTTTTTTGGATAAGAAACATTTTTATAAGTGGGGGTATCACAGATTGCTACTTTCAGCATGTTACATGGTAATTTTATAAAGCTGAATATAAATTATAATTGGAACTGCACTGCAAGAAGAAGTGGTTTGACTTGAGTGCTGCTTGTTTTTTTTTTTATATTTGATTTTGACTGACATTCCAGTAATGTATTTAAAAAGTAATTTATTTTTTCATGCCTCACAACCTTTGTGTTTCCATCTAGATATTAAATAAGCTGTCATGTAGCCAATGCATTGAAATATTTTTTCTTCCACACTTCATTTTGTCTTGATTGGACTCTCGTAATGATGGTTTGGCACCTAGGGCAGCATATTTAAAGTTCCAGTTGTTGTGGTTTTGAGCATAGCTCCACCCCTTTCTAGTTGGCCCCACCCCTTCCCATTGGCCCCACCCATTCAGCTGTCTTCTGCAGCCCCCCTTTAATTTGAAGTCACCAGTCACCACTGGGTGTATATGTGATGCAGAAACCAATTCTGCCAAAGTTAACTGTTTTAGAAAACAAAGTTCATTCATTTAGACATTCTAAACCTTGCTAGCAATAAATCAAGTTTTGCAATAAAAGTATTTATCTTACAGTTTCTGACTCATGCTAAGTGAGTTCATTCAGCCATTTAGCTGAATGATGCCTTCAGTATTTTCTTCTCAGTTTTTCCTCCAGTCCACAGGTTCTAAACACCCCATCCTCTAATCATCAGACACTTTCTTAATAGGATTCCCCACACTTCCTCTTTCAACACATTAATGTTACAGAGATCAATCATCTTGTCAGCTGATTTTTTGATAAAGGCATACATTTCATGGAATCTTTCAAACTTCTTTTCTTTTTAATCTAAATTTTATTTCATGTACGCAATAGTGACAAGGTTGTCATACAGCCAAAAACATACATTGTTTCTCATTTCTTCAATACATACATTGTATCAACATCAGTTAATGTATCTTTTCTGTAGATAAATGAAGATAACAAGACAATTAATATCATGGTTGAATAACATTTAACGCATATTATAAGCCACAAATAAAAATAACAATAATGCCTGCTCTTACATCCTTTAATAAATTATAACTGGTTAATCAAATATATCTTAAAGTGTTATAAAACATATAGTAAATATACATATATTACAAATTGGTAAATATGATGAACATATAATACAAAGTAATTCCATATGAAGAAAATAAAGTTGCAGTCCCTCATACATTGAGTCTTTCCAGTCCATCAAACTCTTTGGGACAATGGGTGGAGCTTCTGCATAACACTAGTTCCCTCAACAATTGAAAAGAAAATCACATAGTCAATACAAAACCTTATCTACCACCACTGCAAGTCAAGAGAGTGCACAGCAGGCCCCCAAAATATGGTTCTGTGTGCCAAGAAAATCTTCCTTGACTCCAGCAGCTTGACAGGGCCCATAGTTCAATTTGAGATAAGCTGCTATGAGAGCAAACACATCTGTGCAATACCTTCCACTTATATATTTTCCATTTCTGGGAGAAAAAAAGAGGTTATAAAGTCTGAACTAACTATTCTTATCCGCTTCTATCAGTGATTATCTGAATGTACTGCCTCACTCTTTCTAGAAGTTAGCTTATTTTGTCAAGAAGGCCTCATATGAGACATTCACTACAAATTGTATCCTTTATCAACACCTTTTCCTAAATCAGCTCTGACAAATAGGTTACGCACTTAAAACCATGATCCACTCCAGTACTCTGAAGTGGTTTTATGTCACACCTGTAGCCATTTAAAAAAAAATCCATCAGGTAAGACTTCCCTCTGCAAGTCCTGTAAGATATGGATCCTATACTAACAAAACAAGTAAGACCATACTTTTAGGCCATATTCATCCCAATCTGGATAACATCCCTTAGCAACTCACTGCAATTTGGGTCTAGGGCCCATGACTATAATAGCTCTTACATACAAAGAGATGCCTGGAAGGCATCTACATGAAAGTGTTATTGAATGACCTTCAAATGAACTGGAGTACCCAGTTCTCTCATGTCAGCTTCAAGTCATTATCTAGTTCAATCTCTCAGACATAGGATGACATAACAGTAACTTTAGAAATAAAGACATACATATGTATGTTCTTTTCTAAAGGCAGGAGAAGATACTTCAACTTTGTCAAATATAAGTGAGTTTCTTGAAATTAAGTGATAGCATGATGTGATACATGTTGGCCAGAAGTATCTCTAATAATTCACAAGAATTTTCTTCCACCTGAACTGAAAACTTTATATTAATCACAAGATAGTGCAAAGCCAAGTCATAAAGTTTCATTTTTATCAGAATTCTTCTTATAGTCTGCCAAAACTCCAAAAATTTGTAACAGTTGCCAAAGCTTCATAATAGAATGATCAGGGCAAGTGAGGCATATCTGAATATCATCAGCAAATAAATTAGTTTTTGACAAAATCTACCTTAGGTACCACATTGCTATAGCCATAGTCTCCATTGCTAAAGCAAATATTAATGTTCACTAAGGACACTACAATGCAATCATATCTACTCAGTCCATTAGCAGACAGTTACCTTATATTCAGTCATAACAAAGCATTGATATTTCTTTTTATTTTGGAATACTAAACTATGGATTCCCTGCCTTCTCTGTTTCTTTTGTACATAAATATTAAGTGTGGTATAAGAACAGTCAGTTATACATAGTGCAGTGAAATGTCCAAAGGACAACATGGTCCAAAGTCTTGCTGCACAAGACTCTTTCTAATCATAGTTCTTTCCATATGTTAAGTTCTGATCATCTTTCATCACATGACCATTTTCTACCTGAAAATAAACTGGTTTGAAAATCTCCACTAGGCTTCCTCACACTGATGCTCTCCAGTTAAATACATACATAAAGGGGAAGGGCCTACAACCTGATACCTCTTCCATATGTGAGTATCACACTGCATCTGAGTGACTTCATTGTGGTTACTCCAGTCCATACCATTATAAAATAAAATTATGCAAATGAATTCATTTAGATTATTTATCATTTAGGTTTAACTTATTTATTATTTAGGTAACTGTAATAGTCTAGGATCCTTTTATCCCTTTTTGTTGATCAGGTTAGTCCCATTAGGCTATTAGCCACTTTTCAGGGGAGACCCAAGATTTACTTGGGTACATTTTTTCCAGGGCACCAGAGAACCTCCCCTACTCACCACTGTTGTGACTGTTATGAGTGGGAATCCTAGACATGACCAAGAGAAACAGGGAGGCAGTTGGAGAAAGAAGAAATGATGGAGTAGTGAATGAAATGAAGGAGAAAGCAAACAGACAAGAGGAGGTGTGCAGGATTCTGAGAAAATGTTTCAAAGAAATCTGTTTGATGGAGCTGAGTCAGCAAATGATGGATGCATAATTACAACCCTCCAGTTGGGAGGATTACAGAATAATTTACTTAAAGAAATGGGGGTGCAGAGTGAGACAGAAAATGAAGGAGATGTTTCCTGGGGGGACATTCTAGAGAAAATACAAAAGAAGGATGTAGAGACAATCTCAAAGAATGGTGGTGAGATGGAAAAGAAAACATATGTAGAGAAAGTAAATGAAGGCAAAAGTGGAGTAGCAGAAAAGAAGGTAGAAGAAAATGAAAAACAGGAGTACGTGGCAAGGATTCAAACTAAAGAAGACAAGAAAATAGACAGGTATGAAGTGCAGGGCAATTTAATAAGTCATTTCGGTGTAAAAGCACATGAAGTAAAAACATTAATTCTTATTAACAAAGAGACATTTTGTGACATTATATTTGAGACTGATTTTTCAATAGAAAATTTTCTTGGTGAATATGAAAAAAGAAAAGCTGCTTTTCATGGAATCTTTATGTGATAAAAGCATTTAACAGGGAAACAAAAAAGAATATTCATGTACAATTTTGAACAGAGGTAGAAACAGAGACTTTGAAACAACATTTGAAAGCCTTATGTAAAGAAGTGCTGGACATTGTAAAAGTTTATGACAAAAGGGGTTTATTTAGTGGTGGCTGGGATTGTAATATTGTGTTGAAAATAGAAAGAATAAAATTATGCATATACCAAGCATGATAAATGTGGAGGGAAAATGGGGGTAATATAAAATACTGTGGACAACCTAAAACATGTTTTTTTTTGGGGGGGGTTGTGGAAAAAAGGGCATTTGATAAGTAACTGTGGTGGGGAGATGGGGCATGATGCAAGAAATGTGAAATTAAATCTTGCAAATGTAACAAAATTGGACATTTATGGGTGGATTGCAAAAATGAAAATAACAGTAAGGAAAAAAAAGGTGAAACAGAAGAAGAAAAAAAGAAGTTATGTACTTATCATAATGTTCCATGTGAGTTGTTTACCTCACCTTTATTCTCACTGATGGGTTCGGAGCCGATCCTCGGCTCCGACACGGCCAATAGCAAAGCTCAAGGTTTGCCAGTAGCTCGAGACCAAGCCCCTTATCCCACAATGCACTGCTGGAATTACTCAGATCTTGTTTGCTGCAAGTAAAAATATATATACCCTTTTATTTATTTCTACAAAGAAGTACTTCCCGAAGGGGAAGAAGAAATATTGAATAACCAGGATGGTACTAGCCTCTAAGTCAACAGCCAGGAGAGGGAGGGATGTCAGAATAAAGGCGAGATAAGCAACTCACATGGAACGTTATGGTAGGTACATAACTTCTTTATGTGAAGTTGTTAAATCTCGACATTTATTCTCACTGATGAGTAGCGTCCCTAGCACCCTCAATCTTGGGTGGCTCATGGAAGTACGTTCTTCAGTACCATGGAACCAATGGAAGACCTGTCCCTTGAAGCCTTATCTACTCTGTAATGCGTGATAAAGGTATGTGGCTTAGACCAAGTGGCTGCAGCGCAAATATTGTCAAGGGGCAATTTAGCTTGAAAGGCAGAAGACATAGAAATGGCACTGGTAGAATGAGCCTTAGGTTTGTGTGTCAATGGCATGCTCACATTCTCATAAACAAAGGATATACACTCTGATAACCATTTAGATAAAGTTGTTTCAGCCACTGGATTACCTTTTCTGGCTTCTGAGAAGGATACAAAAAGTTGATCTGATTTTCTAATATCCTTAGTTCTGTCAAGATAAAATCTGAGCTGTCTGTGTACATCAGGTTTGTGCAGCATGTATTCCAATTTGTTAGAGTGGTTGGGAAAAAAGACTGGCAGCTCAATGACCTGATTGATATTGGATTCAGAACAGACTTTAGGCAAAAATGAGGGGTTTGTTCTGAGAGATACTCTATCAGCATGGAAAATCATGTAAGGTGGTCTGACAGATAAGGCTTGAAGTTCTGACACTCTGCGGGCAGAAGTAATGGCCACTAGAAAAATAGTTTTCCAGGATAAATATTTGAGATCACAAGAAGATGCTGGTTCAAAAGGGGGAAGAATAATTTGAGACAGCATAAAGTTTAAATTCCAGGGAGAATAGGGAATTTTGACAGAAGGTCTCATGTGAAGAACACCTTTAAGAAAAGTTTTAGATAACATATGGCCCATAACATTTGAGCCACCAAACCCAAGGTGGAAATTTGAGATGGCAGCTAACTGGACTCGAACTGTAGCAGCTGCTCCCCCTTCCTTATAAATCTTTGTCAAGAATTCTAAAATGGACGATAGTGGAGCTCTGAAAGGGTCAATTTTCTGCGTGTTGGCCCAAATTGAGAAATTTTTCCACTTACTGCCGTATAATTTCCTGGTAGATGGCTTGTGAGAAGACAAGAGAATTTGTCTTGTATCTTCTGAAATTGAATTAAGCCTGGCAATTAGGGGAAGTGGATTAGCCAAGCAGTCAGTTTTAGGGACTGCAGTGAAGGATGGAGGTCCCCTGACGGATGTGTCAGAAGGTCTGGAACTGGGTCCAGGGTCCATGGATCTTCCAACAGATGATGGTGGAGAAACAGGAACCAAATCTGCTGAGGTCAGTAGGGGGCCATCAGGATAACAGTCCTTCCCAGTGATTTTGCACTCTGTAAAAATCTGGGTATCAATGGGAAGGGTGGGAATGCATAAAGGATACCCGGGGGCCAATCGTGTAAGAGTGCATCTCTTGGGGGATGTCCCGGAGGTGGTATTAGGGCAAAGTAGCTTCTGCATTTTGAATTGATGTGGCTGGCAAAGAGGCCACAGCAAGGCTGGCCTCATTTGCAGAAAATCAACTCCACAACCTGTTGTTTGAGAGACCACTTGTGAGGGAGCAATATCGCCCTGCTTAGCTTGTATGCTATCACGTTGGATTTCCCCGGGATGTGCATTGCTAACAGAAAACGCTGGGATGACACAGCCCATTGCCAGACCCTGAGGGCTTCTCGACAAAGGGGGTAAGACTTGGTTCCACCTTGCTTGTTCAAGTACCAGACTACTGACATGTTCAAGTACCTGACTACATTTGAATTGCAATAGTTCCTAGAGGAAGAGAGTCCTGAAAGTACTGCAAAGCCAGAAGTACCACTCTCAACTCTAGAACATTGATGTGCAGATGTGACTCTTGATCCGTCCATGTGCCTTGAACAGTCTTTCCCTGAAAATGCCCCCTCCATCCTATCAGGGAAGCGTCCGTGGACACAGTGGCTACTGGAGGGGGACAAAGGGTCTTCCAATTGTGACATGAAGAGACGTCAACCGCCACCGAAGGTCTCTCTTGCAAGAATCCATGATGAGAATCATGTGGTGCATCGGTAGTTTCTGGTAAGACCACTGAGCAAAGAGGAGCCATTGAAGAATTTGCATATGCATCCTTGTGAGTGGTATAGCCAGGATTCCTGCCACCATCAGACCTAGCACCTTCAAGACCTCTGCTGCTGTAGATTTGTTCTTTGACACCAGTGAGCTGACGTGTTGGCGGAGAAGAGAGACTCTTTCAATTGGAAGACGTAGAGTGGTAGTTGAGGTATCTAACTCTGCTCCTATAAAAATAGTATGCTGCAATGGCGATAGGGCAGACTTTTCAAAGTTGATTGTAATGTCTAATTGATGGCATAGTGTCAGAGTGCATTGTGTTGACTGAGTCAATTGATGCCTAGTGGTAGCGGTGAGGAGCCATTCATCTAGGTATGAAAACACCTGGAATCCTAGACGCCTCAGGTGAGCCGTAACCACTGCCATGCATTTGGTGAACACTCTGGGGGCTGTAGTGAGACCAAAGGGCAGGGCTCGAAACTGGTAATTGTTGGCTCCCAGCCAGAAACGCAGGTGATCTCTGGAGCATCTGTTCATCTTTTTGTGATGGTACGCGTCCTTGAGATCTATGGAGCACATCCAATCATCTTTCCCTAGGAAGGGAAGAATGGACTGAAGCGTGACCATTCGGAACTTCTCTTTCTTTATGAACTGGTTGAGTCTGCTGAGGTCCAAGATAGGTCTCCAGTCCTCTGTTTTCTTTGGTACCAAACAAAATCTTGAGTAAGTTCCGAATCCAACTTGGTCTGCTGGGACTGGCTGGATGACTCTTTTTTCTAGCAATCTGTGGACCTCTACGATTGCTTGTTCCCTGAGACTGGGTGGAACATCTGGGATTCTGTTGGCAGGAATGAGAGGGGTAGGGAACGGTATGAAATATCCTCTGGAAATGATGCTTTGTACCCATTTATCTGATGTTATGTTTAGCCCGGCTTCTGGGGTTCAGAGGGTGGCCTAATGGTTTAGTATTTTTGCCTTACACACACAAGCAGGGGTTTAGTCTCACAAGGTATAATAAATGGCTATAGCTTAAAATGGCTTGTGGTAAGGGCAGTTGTATGAACCTTTACTGAACCTATGAACCTAAAAAAGACAAGCGACCCCCGACTGCCTCCAGAGCCGAACAGCCGGGCCCTCTTTCAGGGGCGCTGGTAGGGTTGACCAGAGAACTGACCCCTGTCACCCTGTTGCTGCAGAACCCCTCTGCCGTGGGGGTGGCATCTTCCGTTATAACCCCCTCCTCTGGCTCTAGAGGGGGTATCTCCACGTGTGTCCTGAAAGGCTCCCTGTACTTTTCAGAACAACATTTTCCCTCCCCTAGGGCCCTTGGGGTAGGGCCGAGTAGGGGTAGAAAAATGGGCTCCAACGGCAGATAAGGTCTTGCCTTCCTGCTCACACTTGGTTAAAGTTTCCTTTACTTTGGGCCCAAACAGTGATGAGCCATTGAATGGGGTGTTGATAAAGGAAGACTTAAAGGGTTCCGCAAAGGAATAGAGATGCATCCAGGCTTGTCTTCAGAGAGCAATGCCTGAACTAGCAACTCTACTCGAACCATCAGCTGCATAAGATATGAGATGCATGGATGAGTTTACAACTGAGTTTAGGGTAGCGAGCTGTGCATTGACTTTGTCGGCCACCCCTGCAGCTACCGTACCCTGGAGAGTATCTCCTAGCTCTTTCTGGAGATCTCTTTGCAGTCTCGTAAAATTGGTTAAGTAGTTCAGTGATCACAGAGAAAAAGTCACTGAACTAAACATGCGTTTCCCATATCTATCCATGATCCTAGAATCTCTGTTAGGGGGATGGATAGATGCGGATGTTTCAGACACTTCCTTTTTGGTGGCTGCAGCTACCACCATGGCATGAACAGGCACTTCCTTGGTCAAAAACGGCTTGTCCACTGGGACAGACATGAATTTATTTGGCTTGTGATGGACAGGTTCCATGGCCTCTGGTGACTCCCACACCTTATGAGAGATCAGTTCCATGAGCACGTCGTAAGACGGAGACACCCAAGAAGTGGAAGGTCGAGACCCAAAAGCCTTCAAGAGCACAGACTCATCCTCAGTAGGGGTCTTGGACTGCCAATAGCCCCTCTGACTAAAGATCTCTAATATCTCTGCAAAGGAGATATCCTCAGAGGGGGATTGAGGGGATCCTTCTGACTCATCCAAGTCCGTGTCCGATGTCAAAGACTCCTGTGGGGAGTCTAAGTGCCTCCTCTTGCACAGTCTCTTCCTGGGCACCTCCTCAGTGGGGGGATCTGGGGAGGTCTCAGAAGAGCAGGGGACACCCTGTGGGGGTACTTAAGGCTCAGGGTCTCTACGCTTAGGGGGACCGGTAGACAAAGAAGCAGACACAGGAGCTTGAGTGGAGAGGGAACGCCGAACCGATGCTGACATTGTCTTTGGAGACAGTACTCTCCTCATAGCATCAAAGGCGCCATGACTCCGATGAGAAGGAGTAGATGGACCCGAAAGGACCGTCAGATCCTCCCGCATCGAAACCATGGGCTCCGAGCCCGAGGTAGGAGCCAAGTTCATCCGAGCCGAAGCCCCGAGAGGAAGAGTCAGCACCAACAAATCGGTCCAACTATCCTCCCTGGACCCGATGGGAGAGCGCCAGCTCCTAGAGTCCTCTGTTGGTGCCAAGGACATCCGAGTAGATGGAGCCAATAACACAGGTGCGGGTATCGGCTCCAAGGGTTCAACAATCATTGGTTTGGGTTCCTTCAGCTCCAAGGGTCCAGTACGGCTCAGAGGAGGAGTAGACAAATCCGGTTCAATGGTCTTCGGCACTGACAAGCTGGTCGGGGCCAACAACAATTTGGCAAGTCCTGGTGCCTGTAAAAGCTTCTGCACTAGCAGATCCATGTCCAAATCTGAAAGGCTGACTGATGACTTAGATGAATGCACCGAAGGTGCTGACTGGAGCAGTGGAGAAGAGGGAACCTCAGGGACCGGCTCCAATACTGGGAGCTGGCTCTGAATCAAAGGGACACTCGGTTTTGAGGTCTGTGGAACTGATGACCCTCCCTCTGAAGTTTTTGCCTTTTTTGCCACTATGGGGTCCGAAGATTTTGTAGATTTGGAGGATTTGGAAGACATGCTAGTACCTTCATGGCTACTCAACACCTCAGAAAAGGAATGCTGCAGTAATCCCCTGTCAGTTAGCTTCCTCCTTCTCTACAAGAGGACTCTTGAAGAAAAGGAATGGCAAATGCTGCAAGTGTCTTGGTGGTGTTTAGCCCCCAGACAGTAAACACATTGAATGTGTCCATCAGTGACGGACATTTTCTGCCCACAATCTGGGCATTTCTTGAATCCCGATTTAGGATGGGACTTTTCCTTGTCATCCGACATTGTAAAAGTAGAAAACAAAAACCAGTATACTGAAACTAGGGAAAGCAACTAAGCCCAAACCGGGCACTATCTATGACAGTTAAACTATAATTTACAAATACAGGGCTAAACAGGCCCACTGAGAAAAACCCTGACTATAAGAAAATAGAGATTAATAACTCTAAATAGGGCTAAAAGGCCCACACAAAAGAACTAAGCCAACAGGGCACTAACTATCAGAAACTACAGATTCTATTATTAAAATTTTTAACACTAACACTCAAACTATCTATATGAAAATATCTAAGCGAAAAAGAAAAATTTTTTATCAAAACTTGCTATTTTTTCTCACAAATGGTCTGAGCTAGCTGGATCACTGAGATCTCTCTTGCCATGGCAAACTAGATCTGAGGTAATTCCAGCAGTGCATTGTGGGATAAGGGGCTTGATCTTGAGCTACTGGCAAACCTTGAGCTTTGCTATCGGCCATGTTGGAGCCGAGGATCTGCTCCGAACCCATCAGTGAGAATAAATGTCAAGATTTAACAACTTCACATTGAAGGTTCTGAAATAAGTGATGAGGAGGATATAAACTGGGAAGTAGTAAAAGGGAAAAAAGAAGTCTATAAGTGAAAGAGTTAAAGACAGAAAAAGATAATTTAAAGGGATAAGTACAAAAGAAAAAAGGAAAGGAAGTTGATGAAAAGGAATAAATACAGCTAAAGAATGGTGATTGGTATAGTGGTATAGCCAGGACTGCTGCCGCCATCAAACCTAGCACCTTTAAGACCTCTGCTGCTCTAGATTTGTTCTTTGACACCAGTGAGCTGACGTGTTGGCGGAGAAGAGAGACTCTTTCAATTGGAAGACATAGAGTGGTAATTGAGGTATCTAACTCTGCTCCTATAAAAATGGTATGCTGCGATGGCGAGAAGGCAGAAATTTCAAAGTTGATTGTAATGCCTAATTGATGGCACAGTGTCAGAGTGTATTGTGTTGCCTGAGTGGTAGCGGTGAAGAGCCATTCATCTAGGTATGAAAACACCTGGAATCCTAGATGCCTCAGGTGAGCCGTGACCACTGCCATGCATTTGTTGAACACTCTGGGGGCTGTGGTGAAACCAAGGGGCAGGGCTCGAAGCTGGTAATGGCTGGCTCCCAGCCAGAAATGCAGGTGATCTCTGGAGCGTCTGTTCATCTTTATGTGATGGTACGCATCCTTGGGATCTATGGCGCACATCCAATCATCTTTCCCTAGGAAGGGAAGAATGGACTGAAGCGTGACCATTTTCGAACTTCTCTTTCTTTACGAACTGGTTGAGTCTGCTGAGGTCCAAGATAGGTCTCCAGTCCTCTGTTTTCTTTGGTACCAAAAAGAATCTTGAGTAAGTTCCGAATCCAACTTGGTCTGCTGGGACTGGTTGGATGACTCTCTTTTCTAGCAATCTGTAGACCTCTACGATTGCTTGTTCCCTGAGACTGGGTGGAACATCTGGGATTCTGTTTACAGGAATGGGAGGGGTAGAGAATGGTATGAAATATCCTCTGGAAATTATGCTTTGTACCCATGTATCTGATGTTATGTTTAGCCAGGCTTCTGGGTACAAAGACAAGTGACCCCCGACTGCCTCCAGAGCCGAACAGCCGGGCCTTCTTTCAGGGGCGCTGGTAGGGTTGACCAGAGAACTGACCCCTGTCACCCTGTTGCTGCGGACCACCTCTGCCGCGGGGGTGGCGTCTTCCATTATAACCCCCTCCTCTGGCTCTAGAGGGGGTATCTCCACGTGTGTCCTGAAAGGCTCCCTGTGCTTTTCAGAACCACATTTTCCCTCCCCTAGGGCCCTTGGGGTAGGGCTGAGTAGTGGTAGAAAAATGGGCTCCAATGGCAGATAACGTCTTGCCTTCCTGCTCACACCTGGTTAAAGTTTCCTTTACTTTAGGCCCAAACAGTGATGAGCCATCGAATGGGGTGTTGATAAAGGAAGACTTAAAGGGTTCCGCAAAGGAACAGAGATGCATCCAGGCTTGTCTTCAGAGAGCAATGCCTGAACTAGTGGCTCTACTCGAACCATCAGCTGCATAAGATATGAGATGCATGGACGAGTTTACAACTGAGTTTAGGGTAGCGAGCTGTGCATTGACTTTGTCGGCCACCCCTGCAGCTACCGTACCCTGGAGAGTATCTCCTAGCTCTTTCGTGAGATCTCTTTGTAGTCTCATAAAATGGGTTAAGTAGTCCAGTGATCACAGAGAAAAAGTTGCTGAACTAAACATGCGTTTCCCATATCTATCCATGACCCTAGAATCTCAGTTAGGAGGATAGATAGATGCGGATGTTTCAGACACTTCCTTTTTGGTGGCTGCAGCTACCACCATGGCATGAACAGGCACTCCCTTGGTCAAAAACAGCTTGTCCACTGGGGCAGACATGAATTTATTTGGCTTGCGAGGGACAGGTTCCATGGCCTCCGGTGACTCCCACGCCTTACGAGAGATCAGTTCCATGAGCACGTCATAAGACGGAGACACCCAAGAAGTGGAAGGTTGAGACCCAAAAGCCTTCAAGAGCACAGACTCATCCTCAGTAGGGGTCTTGGACTGCCAATAGCCCCTCTGACTAAAGATCTCTAATATCTCTGCAAAGGAGATATCCTCAGAGGGGGATTGAGGGGATCCTTCTGACTCATCCAAGTCCGTGTCCGATGTCAAAGACTCCTGTGGGGAGTCTAAGTGCCTCCTCTTGCACAGTCTCTTCCTGGGCACCTCCTCAGTGGGGAGATCTGGGGAGGTCTCAGAAGAGCAGGGGATGCCCTGTGGGGGTACTTGAAGCTCAGGGTCTCTACGCTTAGGGGGACCGGTAGACGAAGAAGCAGACACAGGAGCTTGAGGGGAGAGGGAAGGCCGAACCAATGCTGACGTTGTCTTTGGAGACAGTAATCTCCTCATAGCATCGAAGGTGCCATGACTCCGACGAGAAGGAGAAGATGGACCAGAAAGGACCGTCAGATCCTCCCACATCAAAACCATGGGCTCCGAGCCTGAGGTAGGAGCCAAGTTCATCCGAGCTGAAGCCCCGAGAGGAAGAGTCGGCACCGACAAATCGGTCTGACTATCCTCCCCGGACCCGATGGGAGAGCGTCGGCTCCTAGAGTCCTCTGTCGGCACCAAGGACATCCGAGTAGATGGAGCCGATAACACAGGTGCGGGTATCGTCTCCAAGGGTTCGACAATCATCGGTTCAGGTTCCTTCGGCTACGAGGGTCCAGTACGGCTCAGAGGAGGAGTAGACAAATCCGGTTCAATGGTCTTCGGCACTGACAAGCTGGTTGGGGCTGACAACAATTTGGCAAGTCCTGGTGCCTGTAAAAGCTTCTGCACTAGCAGATCCATGTCCAAATCTGAAAGGCTGACTGAGGACTTAGATGAATGCACCGAAGGTGCTGACTGGAGCAGTGGAGAAGAGGGAACCTCAGGGACCGGCTCCAATACTGGGAGCTGGCTCTGAATCAAAGGGACACTCGGTTCCTAAGTCTGTGGAACTGATGACCCTCCCTCTGAAGTTTTTGTCTTTTTTGCCACTTTGGGGTCCGAAGATTTTGTAGATTTGGAGGATTTGGAAGACATGCTAGTACCTTCATGGCTACTCAACACCTCAGAAAAGGAATGCTGCAGTAATCCCCTGTCAGTTAGCTTCCTCCTTCTCTCCAAGAGGACTCTTGAAGAAAAGGAATGCAAATGCTGCAAGTGTCTTGGAGGTGTTTAGCCCCCAGACAGTAAACACATTGAATGTTTCCATCAGTGACGGACATTTTCTGCCCACAATCTGGGCATTTCTTGAATCCCGATTTAGGATGGGACTTTTCCTTGTCATCCGACATTGTAAAAGTAGAAAACAAAAACCAGTATACTGAAACTAGGGAAAGCAACTAAGCCCAAACTGGGCACTATCTATGACAGTTAAACTATAATTTACAAATACAGGGCTAAACAGGCCCACTGAGAAAAACCCTGACTATAAGAAAGTAGAGATTAATAACTCTAAATAGGGCTAAAAGGCCCACACAAAAGAACTAAGCCAACAGTGCACTAACTATCAGAAACTACAGATTATATTATTAAAATTTTTAACACTAACACTCAAACTATCTATATGAAAATATCTAAGAGAAAAAGAAAAATTTTTTATCAAAACTTGCTATTTTTTCTCACAAATGGTCCGAGCTAGCTGGATCACTGAGATCTCTCTTGCCATGGCAAACTAGATCTGAGGTAATTCCAGCAGTGCATTGTGGGATAAGGGGCTTGGTCTTGAGCTACTGGCAAACCTTGAGCTTTGCTATCGGCCGTGTTGGAGCCGAGGATCAGCTCCGAACCCATCAGTGAGAATAAATGGTGTGATTTAACAACTTCACATTGAAGGTTCTGAAATAAGTGATGATGAGGATATAAACTGGGAAGTAGTAAAAGGGAAAAAAGAAGTCTATTAGTGAAAGAGTTAAAGACAGAAAAAGATAATTTAAAGGGATAAGTACAAAAGAAAAAAGGAAAGGAATTTGATGAAAAGGAATAAATACAGCTAAAGAATGGTGCTTGGTATAGTGGCTAAGGTGTTTGACTCAGACACAAGGTACAATGTTTGATTCACACCTTTGGGAAGGAAATTGGTTAGCCTTAGAATAAGAACGCTTGCATCATTATTAGCTATGAATTTTATGAAATCATGAACCTAAGGAAAAGTGAAAATTAAAAATGTAGAGTGCTTTCTGTAAATGTGAATAGTATTAAGACTATAATAAGAAGCATAGGAATTCTGGAGTGGTGTAATACATGTGATGTAGATGCAATTACATTAAAAGACACAAGATTTTTAACAAACGAATAAAGATTACAAACAGAGAAACTATGGGGAAGAAAGATAATCTGGAATTTGGAAAATGAGAGCTGTTCTGGAATACCCATCTTCTGTAGAAACACAGTAAACATTAGATATAGCTTTAGCAAAAATGGGAAAATTAACTACTGGAGACTTAACATGGAAAGAAGAAGTATATAGAATTATAACATTATATGCTTATACTACCTGTAGAGAAAGGGAAAGCTAAATATGAATATGATAATAACAGCAGACTTTAATTATGATTTCAGAGACAAGCATAAAAAGAAAGAAAATTATATAAGAAAAACGTTAAAAGATATAAGATATGTGGTAAGCTAAAACTTTGGGACAAAAATTCATAGACTTAAAAGGGGTATGTATAGAAATGCAACAAATTATTTTATAGTATCAGAAGGTTTAGTTATAGGAGAAGGGGGTAAGTTGAAACAGGATTTTCTGATCATCTTGTAATACAGCTAAAGATGAAAGAAAATAAGGAATATATAAAAATAGGCAAAGGAATAAAAAGAATAAGTGAGAAAACATGGAATGAAGAAGGAAAGAGATTAGTAATGCAATTGTGGAGAGATCATATTACTATGAGAACATTTTATAAAAATGGTCTGATTGGTGGATGATATTTAAGGACAAATATAAAAAAATGTTTTTACAGTGGCAATAGGATGTGAGAAAAGTAGAGAAAGAAAATATAATGATGTATTGAAAGATTTAGAACATAATGATAGAAAGTATGTTGACAAAGAAAAAGAATTATATAAAAGAAATCAAGAAAAAATATAAGAATTGTTATATAAGCAAAGATATTTTTTACAAGAGGAAGAGAACTATTGAGATACTTAAGCAGATTAGTAAAGGAAGATGGTAGTGTAATGAGAGGAATAAAAATGTAAAAGTAGAAACAGAACTCAGGAAAAGATTATGAATAAGATCATGTCTCCTAAACCTGATTGACTGCTTTGAAGCAGTCACCAAAGCCATAGATGAGGGTAAGGTGGCTCACACAGCTTATCTAGATCTCGCCAAGGCTTTCAACACCATCCCCCACTCTGGAATTATAGATAAGCTCACTAAACTAGGTATAAATCCCTATGTCACAAGATGGGTTGCCAACTGGCTCACGGACAGAACCCACAATGTGAAAGTAGCAGACTCCAAATCTGACTTCAGACCAGTGACAAGTGGAGTACCACAGGGTTCAGTCCTGGGTCCTCTCCTGTTTGGTATCTACTTCTCTGAAGTACAGGCTAACACAGAAGGTCTTTGGCTAACAAAGTTGGCAGATGACTGCAAACTAGGAGCCATAATCGAAACTCCTAATGATGTGGACATACTACAAAAGGGCCTCACTGAGGCAGATGCCTGGTGTCAAAACCATGGCCTGAAGCTCAATGCCAAAAAGTGTTTTGTCATCCCCTTTGGTAAAAACTCTGTACCCATGAACTACCACATAGCTGGTAGTCTACTTAACACTGAAAATGTAATAAGAGACCTTGGGACACATGTGGACAGTAGTCTCTCCTTTGATAATCATATCGCCACAGTGGTCAGGAAATCCTTCTACATGGCTCACCTCATCACAAAAGGTTTCTCATCCAGAAAAAAAGAGGTCATTGTTCCCCTCTACTCATCACTCATTAGACCCATTATAGAGTACAATGCCCCTTTTGGTATGTACCTCACAAGACATCTACAACAACTGGAAAGGCCACAGAAATACCTCACAAAGAGGATTACTGGCCTCAAACCGATGCCCTACACAGACTGTCTCAAAAAACTCTAGCGTTACTCCATCGTATATCGCCTACTCAGAGGCGATCTCTGCCTAACATACAAAGCTATGTCAAACCCAGAGCTGTTGGACATGCTCCACTTAAAGAAATCCCAATCCCTCCGAGCTACACGCTCTAGGGACCTAAACCTTGTCACCACAATAAACAGAACATGCTGGAGGGATAGATTCCTGTCCCAGAGACTTCCCATACTCTGAAACAGACTACCTATTTATGTCAAACAGAGCTACTCATTAGCACTCTTCAAGAAAAATCTTGATGATCGGATGGGAGTTAGGAAATTCACCCCGGGGATCACTTCTGTGGCTCTGCTCGACAGGGGCACAGAAAAATAATTTTCTTGGGTGGCAAAAGCCAGGGTACATTTTTGGCTAGGCTTATATAGGCCCTAGGGCCAATAGCCTAGTACCTACCTATGAACCTATGAACTCGCAGATATGCACTGAACTAGTGCAAAATAGCACAAAATATACTGAACCTACTGATATTGCCAACATCCTGGCAGATAGATTCAGTGCAAACTTCACCTCCCTCTCACCTCCAAAAGGGCCCACAACAATACTGGAAAAGTGTAGTGTCCCAAAAATCACAGACGCACAGGTGAAAACAGCCCTTTCAAAAGCCAAAAACACAGTGTCAATGGGACCAGATGGTGTCCCAGGCTGCGTCTTGCATGAACTACAGAACGAACTAACCCCCCACCTAAGCACGATGTTCAACCTCAGCCTCTCCACAGTCTACGTGCCCATAGACTGGCACACAGCAATGGTTATTCCTCTCCACAAAGGAGGGACCACAACTGACCCTGGTAACTATCGCCCCATAAGCCTGACTAGCCTGGTCTGCAAGGCTATGGAGCGCATCATCATGGAACTCATTAACAAAGACATTGGGAACCACCAAACACTTGACCCGACCCAGTTCGGCTTTGTTAAGGGCAGATCATGCCTACGAAACCTGGTTGACTTCTTCGAGACAGTCACCAAGGCCATAGATGATGGAAAGGTGGTTCACACAGCCTACCTTGACCTCGCCAAGGCTTTTGACACCATTCCCCACTCGAGTATTACAGAAAAACTCACCAGCCTGAACATAAACTCCTACGTCATGAGATGGATTGCCAACTGGCTTACAGACAGAACTCACATGGTAAGAATAGCGGGCTCCAGTTCCGGCTCTAAACCAGTCACAAGTGGTGTCCTGCAAGACTCGGTCCTGGGACCCCTACTGTTCGGCATATACTTCTCAGTAGTACAGGCAAACACAGGAGGACTATGGTTAACCAAGTCTGCTGATGACTGCAAATTGGGAGGCATAATTGACTCTCCGGCTGACATGGACATCCTCCAAAAGGGCCTTACTGAGATGGACACCTGGTGTCAAAGTCATGGCCTCAAGCTAAATGCCAAAAAATGCATAATCATCCCATCTGGGAAAAACAAAACACCCATGAATTACCACATAGGTGGCAGCCCCCTTAATACAGAAGAGGTCATAGGAGATCTGGGGACCCAGGTAGATAGTAATCTCTCCTTCTATGTGGCCCATCTAATTACTAAAGGGTTCGCATCTAGAAATAAAGAGGTTATAGTGCCCCTCTACTCGTCACTCATTAGACCCATCAGAGAGTACAATGCCTCATTTGGGATGTACCTCACAAGACACTTCTAACAGCTGGAAAGACCACAAAAGTACCTCACCAAGAGGATTACTGGCCTCAAACATATGTCCTATGCAGCCCGACTGAAAAAACTCTGGCTGTACTCAGTGGCATATAGCTTACTCAGAGGTGATCTGTGCCTGACTTACAAAGCCAAGTCCAACTCAGAATTGATGGACATGCGACACCTAAAGAAATCCAAGTCACTGCGAGCCACACGCTCTAGTGAGCTAAACCTTGCCACAACAATAAATAGAACATGCTGGAGGGATAGATTCCTGTCACAGAGACTCCCCATGCTTTGGAACAAAATTCCAAATTAAATCAGGCAGAGCCCCTCACTAACACTCTTCAAGAGAAACCTTGACGCGTGGATGGGTAACAGAAAATGCACCCCTGGGATCACTTCATTGGCTCTGCTTGACAGAGGATCAGTTAATTAATCAATGGGGCGGCGAAAGCCGACACACTCTGGCTAGGCTTATAAATGCCCTCGGGCTGATAGCCTAGTACCTACCTATGAACCTATGAATAGTGTAGTACAATATGTACAAGAAATGTTTAAAGAAAAAGAAGGTAATGAAAAAGCAAGGAAAGTAAAAAGGTTAACAGAAAAAGAGAATAAAGAGTTGGAAAAGGAGATTTCTTTAAATGAGATAGATAAAGTATTAAGACAAGTAAATATAGATTTGGCTGCAGGCCCAGATGGAATAGGGTACGAAATGTATAAAAATTTAAGGGACCGGCAAAAAATATTTATTAAAGATTCTGAATGAATGGTTAAATGAAGGTTTTATGTATATAGAATCATGTGGAATACTTAAATTCATATGCAAGAATGAAGATAGAACTGAATTTAAAATCTGGACACCAATAGTATGAATGCCTCAATCAACAGAGGGACAGGTTCCTAATCCAGAGACTGCCCATGCTCTGGAATAGATTTTCCTTCCACGTTAAGCAGAGCACCTCACTGGCCCTCTTGAAGAAAACCTTGACGAGTGGACGGGAAATAGAAATTTCACCCCAGGGATCATTTCAGTGGCCCTGCTAGGCAGGGACACTGGGAAATAATGTCAGGCGGCATGATGCCAGGGAATCTTTTGGGCTAGACTTGTAAAGGCTCCAGGGCCATTAGCCTAGTAAACTCCTATGAACCTAAGAATAATAATGATTATAAGATCTTTATAAAAATAATACAAAAGAGATGTGAAACCAAAATGGAAAATACCATGGAAGATACTATATACAGTATAAAGGGAAGGGTTATCAAGAATTATTAATGATGGAGAAAGTGTGGATGAAATTAAAAACAGAAAAGAAGAAACAAAAATAAATAAAGGACCCCTACTCTTTTTAATAGCTCCTGTAAGATCTGACCTGAGCTACCAACAACTCAAGTAGATGGGGCTTCAGTTTAATGTCTGATATGAATGACAGCACACTCAGGAGTGCAGCATCCCCCCAACCCACTTATGCTGCACTGCCAGTAATTGATCTGCCTGGTTTGGTAATCAAACCCACAACTTTCTGCATCAAAGGTCAGTGTGTTACCTGCTGCACTACTGACATTGCAAGTCAGCTGTGATCCAAACTGGAATGCAAGGTGTTGAAGCCTGCAAAATGCTAACTTAAAAATTGCAATAAGATACATAACAATGCAATTGTACTAGGTAAAGAAATACAGAATAACACAATATCAGTGAAGAAGTATATAAAACTTGTAATATGTCAGGCAAGTAATTAAATTAAAATAATTCAGAAAGTATAGATGATGTTCAGAAGTATAGCACAATGCACAAATTAGACTGTAGGCTTAATCTTGGTGCTTCAGTGTAATGCATTTAGTATGACGATAATAAAAGCAGGTGTGTAGAGCTATAGGTAAAACAGAGAAAGAGTAAGAAGGAATAGATGAAAGACTACAAGAATATTAAAAGTTCTTAAACCGACATCAGTTCAAATTGGGTTTTACTTAGTCTATTCTCTGAGACCCATAACTGGAATGTTAGCTATTATAGCTTAGTGGGGCTGTCGATAAAAGTCTAATGTACTAAGGTATCCTTCACAGTCAAACAAGTGATGAAATTTACATTCCATTTTATATTGTTTGCTTAGCCAATGGAAACTAAATAGGAGCCAATTGATGTAATATCCTATCTTTGGGGTGACCCTGGAACTCTGCTATTGTTATGTGACTCATGTAGAGTCACATGGTATGAAAGGGGAATTTTAGGTTCATAGGTAAATACTAGGCTAGCTGCCCTTGTGGGCCATTTTAGGCCTAGCCAATTTCCCTTTCAGTAGTGAGAATCAAACCCTGTACCTTGTGACTGTGAAGCAAACACTTTCTGAGACTCTAACTAAGTTATGCGGAAAACAGATATGACTCATAGCCAAGTTATGTAGAGAACAGATGTAGTGTTATTACACTTTCATCTTCCACTAGGGTACAGGGTTTGCACCTCAAAATACTAATCTGTACTTCATGTTGCTATAATCAAACATTTAATTCCATCTAAATGCAGATCAGTCTTGAAAACAAAATTTAGCATAATATGGATTTCAAATAAACTAATGAAGCATGCTATTGTCAGTAAAGTTTGTTGTACAGAGTTTTGCAAGAGGATATATAATAACTTTAACTTTCTCAGTTTATTTTCTAGTTGTGCCTTTTGTTGCCTATTTTAATTTTGTATACTTCTACATCACTGACAACAATATCCTCCTGGAATGAATGAACTCAATTTTGTTTCTCTTTTTTAGACTATAGTTTTTCTTTGTGATAAACTTACTCAGCCAGAAAGCTGAAATTCCTTTCGGGTGAAAAAGCCTGTTTTTCTTGTTTTATCTGTGTAATAGACGCAGACTTGCATATTCTACATTTTATCTGCCCTTGTCTACTTCTGAGCAGAATGACAACACCTGCTTTTTAGTCCTCTCTAGCTACCAGGTAGAGAGTTTGCTAGTTTCTTCCCCATTGCATTTACATTACTCAGTAGAACCCATGGATGCTGTGGACAGTGATCATTCAGTACACAATCCTTATTTTGACCTGTCCAAGGCTTTTGACACTATCTCCCAAGCTGGTATTACTGGAAAATTAGACAAGCTTAATGTAAACTCCTACATTGTCTGCTGGATTGTAAATTGACTATCTAGCAGATCCCAAGTTTTAAAAGTTGCTGGTTCCCTTTCTGAATTTAAATGTGCAACTAGTGGAATGCCAAAAGGATCAATTCTGGACCCTCTCTAAATGTAATTTGGTAACTAGTGGGGTGCCACAGAGTTCAGTTCTGGGCCCTGTCTGAATGTAACATTGTAACTAATGAGGTGCCACAGAGATCAGTTCAGAGCCCTCTCTGTAAATGCATAATTAGTGGGGTGTCACAGGAATCAGTGCTAGGCCCTCTCTGAATGTAACATTGTAACTAGTGAAGTGCCACAGGGATCAGTTCTGGGCCCACTCTGAATGTAACTTTGTAACTAGTGGAGTGCCACAGGGATCAGTTCTGGGCCATCTACTGTTTGGCATTTATTTTGCACACATGCAAGCCAATACCCCAGAAGTGTGGTTGACCAAGTTTATGGATGACTGCAAACTGGACACTGTTATCCACTTATCCACTGATACAGAACAGCTCTAGCAAGAGCTGGAATATTCACATACATGGTGAAAAAATGGTCACCAACTAAATGTAAGAACAGCTTGTTCTCACCTCATATGTTATAAATGGGACTCTTCTTCAAACAGATATGGTCATAAGAGACCTGGGTACTTATGTGGATAGTTCTCCCTCATTCAATCATCATTTTTCCACCACAGTCAAAACATTCTTTAATCTGGCCCATTTAATTTCCAGCAGAATATATTCAAGAGCCAAAGAAGTCATCCTGCCACTGTGGGTTTCCATTATCAGACCACCATTAAATACAATGCATCTTTTGGTGTGTACAAATCCAAGCACATTGCTTAACTGGAAAGGCCTCAAAGATTCCTAACCAAGAAAATTAAAGGTCTTAAATCTCTCAACTAACTCCAATAGATCACATGATGCTCCTTATACTCCATTGCCTGTAGGTTGCTTTGAAGTAAACTGTGTCTCACTTTTCAAGCCATGAAAGACCCAGTCCTATTTGACCTCCTATTTCTTCCAAAGCCAGTGGCACTATAAACACCAGCAATACGGGCTTAAATCTATGCCAACAATTAAACACAACTCACTGGAGAGACAGGTTTCTAACTCAATATATTCCTAGCCAGTGAAATAAGTTACCACTACAGTTCAAACAAAGCTCTACTTGTCTACGTTTAAGGCTAGTCTTGATGACTGGATGGATGGACACAAATTTATACCAAGGTTATTGTGTACTGCCCTGGTCAATTTGGGAAGTGAACAAAATTAATTGTTTGCAAGACCTTTTAAAGTGTGTCTACTTAAATGTGTATATGGCTAGGCATCTTATGGTCCCTGGCATTCCTTACCTAGTATGCTGCTAAGAAAATAATGGCCAGTTAGAGAGCAGATACTCATCTAAGCACCAGAAACATAGAATTTAGTCCCAGTTTCCACAACTTTGGACAGGGTACCCTGCCTTTGCCTGAAATACTCAAAAGTTAATAATTAAAAATTAAAATCTTAACTTTTAATCAGGTAGTCAGTACTCTTAAGATTTCTGTTTTAAATGCTGTTATTATCCTGTTTTTACTTTATTTTTCTCCAGTATAGCTAAAGAGCAATGTCATATTCTTCTACACATTATACAGTTATTGAATTTTGCTCATTTGTTGCCTCCCTTATTTTCACTTAATGTTATGTCTGTATTTCTGTTGTTCCATGACTTGCCTTTTTATTTGTGCTTTGAATACAGTAGTTTGCAATGACAGATTTTATCTACATGGTGTGTAAAAATGGTCACCAACTAAATGAAGAACAGCTTGTTCCCACTTCATATGTTATAAATGGGACTCAAAGAGATATGGTCATAAGAGACCTGGGTACTTATGTAGATAGTTCTCTCTCATTCAATCATCATTTTTCAGTCTTCAAAATATTGCCATTTCTAAGTTCCTGTATTATTTAAACATTCTTTATTTTTCCACTTCAAAAAATCTACACCCCTACACAACTTACATAAAATGGGAAATGATACTAAATGACAGTAGTTATAAATGTTAGCAATAGCAGAAGCAGTCATTACTGACTGTAAACAAACAAAATAATATGTGGGTTAAATACAGAGGCAGATTAAATAAACCGTACACAGTCTGTTAAGACTGTGTGCACATTGAGGTGTGATGTGCACACAGTAACGCACTGTTTTGAACTCAGTAAGTAGCTCTACATGGTGTGTAGACCCGCACAACCACAGTAAACACCATGGCATCTAATTACAGCATAAACAGCTGAACTGTATGCTAATCAATCCAAGATAGACGAGCTATTCAACAAGCTACAGACACAGAAAGGAATCTACACAGAAAGAATGTTAGGAGCTGCTGTTGCTTTAATTCATGTGCATGTGTAACAGGCTAAAGTATATGCTGCTGCTAATAGGCCACGACCAAGAAGGAGAAGAGTTTTCAGACCCCATTTTACTTATCATAGTCTGCAAGAGGTAGAAATTGTAGAATGCTACAGGGTGGATAGAAACACACTACAGGAACTCTGCAGCTTCTGTTGTCCTTAACTCAGACCCAGGGCAAATGGAGGAGAACCCATATCAGTGGGGATAAAGGTATGTGTAGCACTTAGAATTTTAGCTACAAGAATCTTTCAGAGACCAACAGGGTACAGACTGGGGATGTCACAGGCATCAGTATCCAGGATCCTCCATTAGTTTCTAAATGCTATGCTCCAACATGCCAGTGACCACATATATTTACCCTGTACTCCTGAGGACAGAGC
Source organism: Protopterus annectens (assembly GCF_019279795.1). Lineage (NCBI taxonomy): Eukaryota > Metazoa > Chordata > Ceratodontiformes > Protopteridae > Protopterus > Protopterus annectens. The sequence goes on from NC_056731.1 coordinate 1,837,128,815, forward strand.
CACAAATATGCAGGAGTTCTGCCTTGTAGCACACTACTACCCTGAAGTACTAGGTACCATAGATTGTACAAATATAGAAATTAAGATACCAACTGGGGAACAGGGAAGGCTGTACAGAAATAGAAAGGGCTTCCACTCTATTAACTGCCAAGCTGTATGCAATGCAAAGGGAATCATCTTGAATGTACGTGCTGACAAGCCAGCAGTTACCATGACTCACATATCTGACACACCTCCCAAATGTATCAGATGTTCACTAGGAATGATATCCAACAAGGTAATTTGAAACCATTGCTATTGATGTCTATCAGAAATGCACACACACCCACTGAAGAACTCCATAATGAGGCACACTCTCATACCACAAATTTCACTTTGCATCTGTTTGGGCTGCTGAAGTTGCGGTTCTGGTGCCTAGATAAATCTGGTGGACCCCTAAAGTACAATCCATGGACATGTACTGAAATATTCACTGTCTGTGCCATGCTACACAACATCATCCTGAGAAAGCAACTTCAGCAGGATCAACAAGGGAAAGAGCTCACATCCCACCTCCAATGCCAAGGTTAGCACAGCCACACACAGGTGAAGAGTCAGAGGGGGAACCAGCAGCTGCTGTGGGTGTAGGCAGATATAGGAGTGCTCAATATACCCTCGCATTGGCTAAGAGGCAAAAGGGACAAAAACCTTCATCTTATGTACATATAGTAACATTGATGCCAGGCTACAAGCACAACCTTTACCTATCCATGTAACAGCTGTGTACTGCTAACATCAGATAAAGTCAGCCCTGAATTAAACTGTTGCAACTGCTGGATTTACAAGGTATCTATTAATCTGTAGTGTATTGTGTAATAATATGAATGAATGGCATATCCTTGCATGTTGTTACTTGGTAATTTAAGCAAGTAAAAGGTGGGTGATTTGCACAGAAATTACTTTAACATGTGACAACAGAGACCTAAGTGACTACATGTGCCCTCTATCAGGTAGTAGGCCTCAGGCATCAAAGATTCGCACATTCATACCTCTCAAAAGTACTTATGATCACAGAATGTCCTCAGTTTGACATCATACTTTTGCACTGGGAAATCAAAAAGAGAAGTTAGAAAGTAATTAGACACATTTCAGTTTCAGAATTCACATTGATGAATTTTTGCAATCTGCAGTTGAGGAAGGGATCATTAGTGCCAAAACTAAAATTCAATTGACCGTACAGGACCCATCTAAACAATATTTATATCTATTACCCAAAATCCACAAATCTTTTCAAACGCCTCCAGGTAGACCGATTGTCTCGGGAATTGGTTCACTTACTTAACCTCTATCTGTTTACCTGACTGAACATTTAAAACCTTTAACACACATCAGGGCTAGAATAAAAGACACAACAGTTTTTACAAATAGTCACGGATTCCCAATTGGAACCGCATTGGTTAATGTGCACACTGGATGTGAAGTCACTCTATACCTGTATTCCCCATTGGGCTGGTTTGATGACATTAGAATTTTGGCTTAATAGAACCAACATTTATAGCCCTGGCTTTAACACTTTCTTAGTTTGCATGGCTGAACATGTACTTACCAGAAATGTGTTCTATTTCCAAGATCAATGTTATTGGCAGATTCAGGGCACAGCCATGGGTGCATACTTCGCTCCCATTTATGCAGATTTATTCATGGGGTACATAGAGGAACACATCATCTGCAACAATTTACACAACTTGTATTTACCCAAGATTGATATCTAAATAAGGGTATGAGAACCACACAAATAAGAGTTCCAAAGGATAGATCCAAAAGATGACAGTTTCCAAACAAAACACCAAAATTCCGTTGTAAGACTGAAGTATTTAATAACGCTTCCAAATACATACGTTTTCGAACACCTTCCTCAGAACATACATTCATTTACTTTATTGCTGTATTTATACACCACTTGATTGAATAATAGATGATCATTAGAATTAATTAACTCATTAAACATGATATGCAATAGTGTTTTCTTTGAAAAGCATTTATTAATACTAAATAATTATAATATAAAATAAAACATAATAAGAAATAATGAAAAATAATAAGAAGTAGTATATTTGATTAAAATGTATAAAATGGTTTTAAAATTGATATTATATACTTTAATAAGAATATATTTGTATATTTAATTACTACAATAGTTGAAAGTTGCTAAAAATGTTAAAAAATCTCCAACACCATCTAGTGGACAAATATCAAAATCACACTCACAATTTGGCAGCTCTCAGTTTTAATACTGGTGCTAGTGATATCATGTCGTTCAAACCAGGTTCCCTGACAACATCCAAAACAATTTGCCAGTACAATTCCCTATATTCGAGTTTTGTTTCCCACATGCCACCCTGATTTCTTTGGGCACTATTTCAATGACAAAAATAAAAGATGGAATTCTGACATTTTTGGGAATGTCTATATAGGGCATTGTTTATATTTCCTTCCTCATTTCATAATAGTGCTCATATATTCTGGATTTCAGTTTCCTTTCAGTTTTACCTACATAAAAGGAAGAACAGGAGTGGCATGTGGCGATATATATGACCCCTTGTGTATTACAGTTGGCAAAGGATGTACTTTTAATTGTTTTATTTCTTTCAGATACAAACAATTGTGAACCGGTCTGAATATATTGACACTGCGAACATGATCCACATTTGAACGTTCCCTTTTTGTGGCCAATATTTTTAGTAGTACCTTGTCCTCCAAATTCAAAAATATTTTTTAGATTAGTGTCTCTCCTATATACAAACTTGATAGGTTTATTCTTCAAATGCTCTAAGTCAGTAATTTCCTGAAACCTTTCCCATTCCCTACTTAAAACTTTTTTAAGTGGGAATGCATCACCTGTATAGTCCATTACATAAGCAGTGGAATAATTATAATCAACGGTCTTTGATGTAAAATTGGGGTGTGTATTCCCCGTTGAAGTAGATTGGATAGTATTAGTGGATTCGTGACACCCAAGAATTGGGGAAAATCTATTCTTCCTACCTTCCATGACCATTTCATATATTTCATCACACAAAAAGCTTGGATATCCTCTTTCTTTGAACATATCTATGATGAACTTGCGATCTGTTAAAAAATCCACTTCTTCTGAGGTCATCCTACTGGATCTAACAAGTTGTCCTTTTAATATATTCTTCTTTTGTCCAAAAGGATGGCCACTAGTAAAATGAAGATAAGAATTGGAAAAGGTGGGTTTCCTGTACACCTTTGAAATAAAATGGTCATCACCCTTCCTTAATAAAACATCCAAATAGCAACATTCATCATAGTTGATGCTATATGTAAAGTCAAGAAAATTTGTAGTAGATTTTATGTACTCAAAAAATTCATGAAATTTTTCTAACGTGTCTGTCCAAAAATGATAATGTCATCCAAGAAACGTTTGTAGAATACCCAAGAATTACTATATTCACTAGAAATAATGTACTTATTCTCCCACCATGATAAAACAATGTTGGCATAGGTGGGTGAACATTTAGCCCCCATGGCCACACCCTTTTCCTGTTTGTAAAATTCACCCTGAAAGAACATAAAATTGTGTTTCAGAACAGTCTCCATTAAAACCATAACTGTCCTAAATGTGTCATCACTTAAGTCACCAAAATGCAAAATACTTTCCTCAAGCCAAGTCAAACCCATGTCATGGGGTATACTGCCAAAAAGATCAATAACATCCAAGGTAATGAAAATTATATCCTTGGAAAAAAGATTTAACTTCACCTGTCTTAAAAAGTCCCAGGAATCTTTGATAACTGTTGTACCCTGGTTTGATAAATTTTTCAGTTTCACATCCACGTACTTGGCCAAGGGGGTGGTGACTGAGCCCTCAGAGGACACAATAAGACGCAAGGGTGGGTCATGGGGTCTTTGTGAATCTTGGGTATCCCAAAAACTGAAGGAACCCTTGGAAATTGATTGTGTAAATAATTAAACGTATCCAAGTCAATGGTACCTTCAAATAATAAATCGTTCAATAAAATGTTGATTTTACTTTTAGAAATATTAATTTCATTGAGAGAAGCTTTTGAATAGTTGTAAACATTATTTAAACATTGTTTCATCTTAGATTCATAAAGAATATAATCCATCACCACAGCACCACCCCCTTTATCAGGTTGCATAATTCTTAAATTTTTATTGCCCCTCAGATCGAATAAGAGTTCCTGCTCGTTTTTAGATAAATTCGAAGGGACATAGTGAGAACTGATGGTATTTCTAATTTCCCTCTCCATTACACGTTCTAAATTCTTTAATTGTGGGTGTAAGGGGGGATTAAATACACTCTTTTTCTTTAATGAAACATCAGTATGAGTGTTACTTAAATTTACTGACCCAAGAGGATTATTACCAAACATAATGTCTAAATTTTGTTTTCTGAGAAACATCTTAAGATCCACAATAGCACTTGAAATGTTGGTCTTCCTTAGTGGAATGAATTTGAAGCCCTTTATAAATAATTCAAAGAGTTCTGTGGTAACTTCCAAAATACTATAGTTAAAAATTTTATAGTGTTTATATTCATATACATTCATATTCTGTTGAATGTCATCACCCCCCTGAATAACTACCTGCGATTCAACCTGGGTTGATAATAGTACTGATTGTAATGTACTGGAGAACGATTCCTCAACCTGTTCGATCTGCGTAGTGGGGGTACATATTCCAATGGAAAATCCTGGTTGTTTAATTCTCTCACACTGTGAACAGAGATGTCATCAACATTAATATTTGCATTGGATGTGTCATGGTTAGCCACCATCTCACTTCGATATGACTTGTGGGGCTTGGTTTTCGGTATGCATTCCCTAATTGGTAAGCTTCCATATCCCTCTCCAACTTAGAAGCTTTCCTTTTCATATTTTGGAGACAATCCTTTTCAATACTAGTAAATATACTAAGATATACAGACTTTTCTGATTCTACATTATATAATAAATCACTTGTAATTTTGTGTTGACATGAATAATTTTGTTAAATAAATGTTCCCTAACCCTATTATTTTCGGCTATAATAGCTTTAACAATTTCGATTCCACATTTGTCAAAAATTCCTATTAAATCCTTGTGGAATACTGAATTTTCTTCCACACGGTTGGGGTATTTACATACTACAAACCTTTTGGGACAATACCCTTAGTAACACATTCTTGTAAAAATGTTATATCACAACCCAATCTCTCATATTTCTCTACATAAAAATATAAAAGGTCCAAGTTTTCTTTATATGTTACAGAAGATGATGAAGGCACATTAGCGTCATTAATTCCTTCATTGATACTGAATTTTTTGCTTAAAAAAGCTTGCAAGTCAAAAGAATAACATTTGTTACAGTCACCTTGTTTTAAATGGGACCTCCGCTCACGTTGACTTCTAGGTTCCTGATTAGGGAGACAATGTTCAGTATTAATGTCACAAACTTCCGATGCTCCTGTACGAAGGAGACGAGGAAACTCATCAAAATCATTGATATTTGGTATTGGAATAAGAGCTGCTTGCCCACCATTGTCCACACTGGTCGAAGCGATAGGAACAGACCGTTCACCTTGAAAGTTCGCTTGCAAACCCGGAAGTAAACTACGGTAGGTGAAGAAACAGGAACCGCTCCTGTTTTACATTTCGGTAAAGAAGAACCGTTGATACACTCATTTAGTAACACTGAGATGGATGAACAAACTGGTGTTAGTAGTTCTACAAGTTGGGACAATTGTCCAATAACTTTACGTAATTCACCTTTCTCCGATACAATGGACTCTTTGCTGTTCTCTGCCCCTGAAGTCTCCGCCATCAAAATTTACTCAAAAACAACGTAAGATGGTAAAGAGTGAAAACACAATACTGTAAACCACAAACTCACTCTTTGAGACCCAAATAAGGGTATGAGAACCACACAAATAAGAGTTCCAAAGGATAGATCCAAAAGATGACAGTTTCCAAACAAAACACCAAAATTCCGTTGTAAGACTGAAGTATTTAATAACGCTTCCAAATACATACGTTTTCGAACACCTTCCTCAGAACATACATTCATTTACTTTATTGCTGTATTTATACACCACTTGATTGAATAATAGATGATCATTAGAATTAATTAACTCATTAAACATGATACTACAAATTTTCTTGACTTTACATATAGCATCAACTATGATGAATGTTGCTATTTGGATGTTTTATTAAGGAAGGGTGATGACCATTTTATTTCAAAGGTGTACAGGAAACCCACCTTTTCCAATTCTTATCTTCATTTTACTAGTGGCCATCCTTTTGGACAAAAGAAGAATATATTAAAAGGACAACTTGTTAGATCCAGTAGGATGACCTCAGAAGAAGTGGATTTTTTAACAGATAGCAAGTTCATCATAGATATGTTCAAAGAAAGAGGATATCCAAGCTTTTTGTGTGATGAAATATATGAAATGGTCATGGAAGGTAGGAAGAATAGATTTTCCCCAATTCTTGGGTGTCACGAATCCACTAATACTATCCAATCTACTTCAACGGGGAATACACACCCCAATTTTACATCAAAGACCGTTGATTATAATTATTCCACTGCTTATGTAATGGACTATACAGGTGATGCATTCCCACTTAAAAAAGTTTTAAGTAGGGAATGGGAAAGGTTTCAGGAAATTACTGACTTAGAGCATTTGAAGAATAAACCTATCAAGTTTGTATATAGGAGAGACACTAATCTAAAAAATATTTTTGAATTTGGAGGACAAGGTACTACTAAAAATATTGGCCACAAAAAGGGAACGTTCAAATGTGGATCATGTTACAGTGTCAATATATTCAGACCGGTTCACAATTGTTTGTATCTGAAAGAAATAAAACAATTAAAAGTACATCCTTTGCCAACTGTAATACACAAGGGGTCATATATATCGCCACATGCCACTCCTGTTCTTCCTTTTATGTAGGTAAAACTGAAAGGAAACTGAAATCCAGAATATATGAGCACTATTATGAAATGAGGAAGGGAAATATAAACAATGCCCTATATAGACATTCCCAAAAATGTCAGAATTCCATCTTTTATTTTTTTGTCATTGAAATAGTGCCCAAAGAAATCAGGGGTGGCATGTGGGAAACAAAACTCGAATATAGGGAATTGTACTGGCAAATTGTTTTGGATGTTGTCAGGGAACCTGGTTTGAACGACATGATATCACTAGCACCAGTATTAAAACTGAGAGCTGCCAAATTGTGAGTGTGATTTTGATATTTGTCCACTAGATGGTGTTGGAGATTTTTTTAACATTTTTTTAGCAACTTTCAACTATTGTAGTAATTAAATATACAAATATATTCTTATTAAAGTATATAATATCAATTTTAAAACCATTTTTATACATTTTAATCAAATATACTATTTTCTCATTATTTTTCATTATTTCTTATTATGTTTTACTTTATATCATAATTATTTAGTATTAATAAATGCTTTTCAAAGAAAACACTATTGCATATCATGTTTAATGATTTAATTAATTCTAATGATCATCTATTATTCAATCAAGTGGTGTATAAATACAGCAATAAAGTAAATGAATGTATGTTCTGAGGAAGGTGTTCGAAAACGTATGTATTTGGAAGCGTTATTAAATACTTCAGTCTTACAACGGAATTTTGGTGTTTTGTTTGGAAACTGTCATCTTTTGGATCTATCCTTTGGAACTCTTATTTGTGTGGTTCTCATACCCTTATTTGGGTCTCAAAGAGTGAGTTTGTGGTTTACAGTATTGTGTTTTCACTCTTTACCATCTTACGTTGTTTTTGAGTAAATTTTGATGGCGGAGACTTCAGGGGCAGAGAACAGCAAAGAGTCCATTGTATCGGAGAAAGGTGAATTACGTAAAGTTATTGGACAATTGTCCCAACTTGTAGAACTACTAACACCAGTTTGTTCATCCATCTCAGTGTTACTAAATGAGTGTATCAACGGTTCTTCTTTACCGAAATGTAAAACAGGAGCGGTTCCTGTTTCTTCACCTACCGGTAGTTTACTTCCGGGTTTGCAAGCGAACTTTCAAGGTGAACGGTCTGTTCCTATCGCTTCGACCAGTGTGGACAATGGTGGGCAAGCAGCTCTTATTCCAATACCAAATATCAATGATTTTGATGAGTTTCCTCGTCTCCTTCGTACAGGAGCATCGGAAGTTTGTGACATTAATACTGAACATTGTCTCCCTAATCAGGAACCTAGAAGTCAACGTGAGCGGAGGTCCCATTTAAAACAAGGTGACTGTAACAAATGTTATTCTTTTGACTTGCAAGCTTTTTTAAGCAAAAAATTCAGTATCAATGAAGGAATTAATGACGCTAATGTGCCTTCATCATCTTCTGTAACATATAAAGAAAACTTGGACCTTTTATATTTTTATGTAGAGAAATATGAGAGATTGGGTTGTGATATAACATTTTTACAAGAATGTGTTACTAAGGGTATTGTCCCAAAAGGTTTGCGAGTATGTAAATACCCCAACCGTGTGGAAGAAAATTCAGTATTCCACAAGGATTTAATAGGAATTTTTGACAAATGTGGAATCGAAATTGTTAAAGCTATTATAGCCGAAAATAATAGGGTTAGGGAACATTTATTTAACAAAATTATTCATGTCAACACAAAAATTACAAGTGATTTATTATATAATGTAGAATCAGAAAAGTCTGTATATCTTAGTATATTTACTAGTATTGAAAAGGATTGTCTCCAAAATATGAAAAGGAAAGCTTCTAAGTTGGAGAGGGATATGGAAGCTTACCAATTAGGGAATGCATACCCAAAACCGAAGCCCCACAAGTCATATCGAAGTGAGATGGTGGCTAACCATGACACATCCAATGCAAATATTAATGTTGATGACATCTCTGTTCACAGTGTGAGAGAATTAAACAACCAGGATTTTCCATTGGAATATGTACCCCCACTATGAGATCGAACAGGTTGAGGAATCGTTCTCCAGTACATTACAATCAGTACTATTATCAACCCAGGTTGAATCGCAGGTAGTTATTCAGGGGGGTGATGACATTCAACAGAATATGAATGTATATGAATATAAACACTATAAAATTTTTAACTATAGTATTTTGGAAGTTACCACAGAACTCTTTGAATTATTTATAAAGGGCTTCAAATTCATTCCACTAAGGAAGACCAACATTTCAAGTGCTATTGTGGATCTTAAGATGTTTCTCAGAAAACAAAATTTAGACATTATGTTTGGTAATAATCCTCTTGGGTCAGTAAATTCAAGTAACACTCATACTGATGTTTCATTAAAGAAAAAGAGTGTATTTAATCCCCCCTTACACCCACAATTAAAGAATTTAGAAGCGTGTAATGGAGAGGGAAATTAGAAATACCATCAGTTCTCACTATGTCCCTTCGAATTTATCTAAAAACGAGCAGGAACTCTTATTCGATCTGAGGGGCAATAAAAATTTAAGAATTATGCAACCTGATAAAGGGGGTGGTGCTGTGGTGATGGATTATATTCTTTATGAATCTAAGATGAAACAATGTTTAAATAATGTTTACAACTATTCAAAAGCTTCTCTCAATGAAATTAATATTTCTAAAAGTAAAATCAACATTTTATTGAATGACTTATTATTTGAAGGTACCATTGACTTGGATACGTTTAATTATTTACACAATCAATTTCCAAGGGTTCCTTCAGTTTTTGGGATACCCAAGATTCACAAAGACCCCCATGACCCACCCTTGCGTCTTATTGTGTCCTCTGAGGGCTCAGTCACCACCCCCTTGGCCAAGTACGTGGATGTGAAACTGAAAAATTTATCAAACCAGGGTACAACAGTTATCAAAGATTCCTGGGACTTTTTAAGACAGGTGAAGTTAAATCTTTTTTCCAAGGATATAATTTTCATTACCTTGGATGTTATTGATCTTTTTGGCAGTATACCCCATGACATGGGTTTGACTTGGCTTGAGGAAAGTATTTTGCATTTTGGTGACTTAAGTGATGACACATTTAGGACAGTTATGGTTTTAATGGAGACTGTTCTGAAACACAATTTTATGTTCTTTCAGGGTGAATTTTACAAACAGGAAAAGGGTGTGGCCATGGGGGCTAAATGTTCACCCACCTATGCCAACATTGTCTTATCATGGTGGGAGAATAAGTATATTATTTCTAGTGAATATAGTAATTCTTGGGTATTCTACAAACGTTTCTTGGATGACATTATCATTTTTTGGACAGACACGTTAGAAAGATTTCACGAATTTTTTGAGTACATAAAATCTACTACAAATTTTCTTGACTTTACATATAGCATCAACTATGATGAATGTTGCTATTTGGATGTTTTATTAAGGAAGGGTGATGACCATTTTATTTCAAAGGTGTACAGGAAACCCACCTTTTCCAATTCTTATCTTCATTTTACTAGTGGCCATCCTTTTGGACAAAAGAAGAATATATTAAAAGGACAACTTGTTAGATCCAGTAGGATGACCTCAGAAGAAGTGGATTTTTTAACAGATAGCAAGTTCATCATAGATATGTTCAAAGAAAGAGGATATCCAAGCTTTTTGTGTGATGAAATATATGAAATGGTCATGGAAGGTAGGAAGAATAGATTTTCCCCAATTCTTGGGTGTCACGAATCCACTAATACTATCCAATCTACTTCACGGGAATACACACCCCAATTTTACATCAAAGACCGTTGATTATAATTATTCCACTGCTTATGTAATGGACTATACAGGTGATGCATTCCCACTTAAAAAAGTTTTAAGTAGGGAATGGGAAAGGTTTCAGGAAATTACTGACTTAGAGCATTTGAAGAATAAACCTATCAAGTTTGTATATAGGAGAGACACTAATCTAAAAATATTTTGAATTTGGAGGACAAGGTACTACTAAAAATATTGGCCACAAAAAGGAACGTTCAAATGTGGATCATGTTACAGTGTCAATATATTCAGACCGGTTCACAATTGTTTGTATCTGAAAGAAATAAAACAATTAAAAGTACATCCTTTGCCAACTGTAATACACAAGGGGTCATATATATCGCCACATGCCACTCCTGTTCTTCCTTTTATGTAGGTAAAACTGAAAGGAAACTGAAATCCAGAATATATGAGCACTATTATGAAATGAGGAAGGGAAATATAAACAATGCCCTATATAGACATTCCCAAAAATGTCAGAATTCCATCTTTTATTTTTTTGTCATTGAAATAGTGCCCAAAGAAATCAGGGGTGGCATGTGGGAAACAAAACTCGAATATAGGGAATTGTACTGGCAAATTGTTTTGGATGTTGTCAGGGAGCCTGGTTTGAACGACATGATATCACTAGCACCAGTATTAAAACTGAGAGCTGCCAAATTGTGAGTGTGATTTTGATATTTGTCCACTAGATGGTGTTGGAGATTTTTTAACATTTTTTAGCAACTTTCAACTATTGTAGTAATTAAATATACAAATATATTCTTATTAAAGTATATAATATCAATTTTAAAACCATTTTTATACATTTTAATCAAATATACTACTTCTTATTATTTTTCATTATTTCTTATTATGTTTTATTTTATATTATAATTATTTAGTATTAATAAATGCTTTTCAAAGAAAACACTATTGCATATCATGTTTAATGAGTTAATTAATTCTAATGATCATCTATTATTCAATCAAGTGGTGTATAAATACAGCAATAAAGTAAATGAATGTATGTTCTGAGGAAGGTGTTCGAAAACGTATGTATTTGGAAGCGTTATTAAATACTTCAGTCTTACAACGGAATTTTGGTGTTTTGTTTGGAAACTGTCATCTTTTGGATCTATCCTTTGGAACTCTTATTTGTGTGGTTCTCATACCCTTATTTGGGTCTCAAAGAGTGAGTTTGTGGTTTACAGTATTGTGTTTTCACTCTTTACCATCTTACGTTGTTTTTGAGTAAAGATTGATATCTGGCGACATTATCTGGATGATTGTTGGCTGGTTTGGAGAGGGGGCACTGAATATCTTGAGGAGTTTGTGGAATATCTTAATTGTAACAAATGGGGGTAGAATTTACTGTGAACTACAATGCCCAAGAAATCAATTTTCTGGATGTACATTTGGAGCACAAACCAGATCATACTTTAAGAACAAAGGTTTACAGGAAGTATCCCCAATACAATAGTTTGTTACATGCCTCTAGTCTCCATCCCAAGCATATCATCAATAACATTCCCAAATCCCAGTTTCTTAGAATCAAGAGAATTTGTTCCTCACAGCAGGACCTTACTGATTGTCATCATGATCTCACAAACAGGTTTTTGGAGAGGGGGTATAGTCCGGATAATGTCAAAACAGCATCACAATGGGCTCGCAACCAACCCAGGGACAGCCTTTTAACATACAGACAAAAACATACTAGGAATAATCAGGACACTCTCAGGTTGGTTGCCACGTTCAGAAGGAACACCAGTCAGTTTATTGGGATTATTGACAAACATTGGAATATACTCAAAAGTAACACACGACTTGATGATTGGTTGGGTGATAGATGTCAGCTCTCATACCAAAAGGGGAAAACATTAGGTTCACACTTTTCACATTACAAAAAGATCATGTGCCAGGAGATCACCTATCATCAAACTACTCTCTCCGGGGGAAAACTAGTGGAGTGTTACCCATGTGGGCATTGTTCCTTTTGCAAATTTATGCTTAAGACCAAAAACTTTACCAACAAGAATACAGGTAAATTATTTGACATCAACTGCTTCGCAAATTGTGGAACTGATTCGGTCATTTATTTGGCCACATGTACATGTCAAGCATTCTACATTGGACAAACATCTAGACAGTTTAGATGTCGGATATCTGAACATCTAGGAGATATCAGGAATGCCAGAATGACTAATGCCTTGTATAGGCATTCCTTGATTCACAAAACAGCTAAATTCACATTTACGATTATAGATAGAATTTTGGGAAACAAATCCTTCAAAACAGGGTGGCACAACCTACTAAACACAAAAGAAAATAAATGGATAATCAAATTGGGTGGTCTTTTTCCACCAGGTCTGAATGATAAATTGTAATATTGTGTTTATAACCAGGGGCTATGCTGTGTATTTTTGAATGCAACGTATTTTGTTTCTTTATTTTTGGGCCTATTTTACATGATTTATGCACATAAGATCTATTTGCACTACTTCTAATTAGATCTTCTTTACAGGAAATGATGTCATTTATTGCTTCATTGGACACTGTATTTAAATGCAGTTCTTGTGCTGCCTAACCATGTATAACCACTGAGGAAAGCTATATGCTGAAACCGGTCTGGTAACAATAAAAATTCTCTGCTTCAATTTCCCGGTGATGGCCCTTTTTTTGTTTTCAGAATTCACAACCTTCAGAAGATTATTAAAAATGCTGATTTGAAAAAAAATGTTTGATTCTATCAAATATCTAACTTTCTAAGACCAAAATATGTCAAAAGTACAATTAGTAAAACAACATCACAAATGCAGATATAATAAGGACAAAGTCAGCTATGCACCCTGAGCATCAGACACAAATGTTATATATCTCTGAATCCAAAAAATAGAAAACAAGGATCTGACACAGTAAAGCTCTGTGCTAGCTGTATGTCTTAGTATATTGGGCAGGTGTGAGCTGTGCATGGTAGAAGTGTCAGTTCATCTTTGTCATACCCAACCATGAGAACTGGCTCTGCCAGGAGTTGCACTGGTATGTCCATGCCCATGGCCAAATGCACTACTGCTACTTGAATATGACTGATGTCTTCTGGACAAGCCCCCCTCATGAGGACACCCAGGACCACTACCACTTGGCCTGCCACATCTGGGTATGGACACCTCAACCACTGACAGAGCAGTGGAAGTAGTGCACTATGGGAGCATGATCGGGCACTGCCACATCAGCAAACAGCAGATGATGTGGCTGACCTACACCCATGGGGATGCCATCCTCCTCCCAGCAGATGTTCCATCACACACACTGCCCATTCCAATGTATCATTCATCCGATCCATTGAATTGGCAACATGGTGGAGGCAGTCACACATGTCAGCCTGTGCCACATCTATAACCCTAAGCATTTCTCTGGAGGACCTATAGAAATGTACCTGCACCTCCATAATGGCCCTAAAGATACACCAAGTGGCACGGGAAGACACACCTGGATCAGATGGAAGATGGACAACAGGCCTCCTCTGAGCACCCCTAACAACCCTCCTGCAGGGCACCTTCCCCACACTTTGACTATGTCAAGAGTCAACAGGCAATGAAGCCATAGTAACCACACTTTGCTGATCGAGTGTCTCACGCTTCGCCTGTCCAATATCTGAGGGATCACTGGAATGGGTTGGTGTAGGCCTGCTGGCTGTGTCCGATAGAATTACAGGGGATGACTGAATGTCAACCTCAGTATCAGATTGGCCATCATCATCATCATCAGAGTCTGTCGATACTCTGACTTCAGGTGATAAGAATTTTACACTTCCACTGCCAGGATCACCTGTGATAATAAGCAACAAACACAGGAAAGAAATTAATAGCTACACTACTATAGTCAAATGTATGCTAATAAACTAACAGTGGTGCCACTACTACATACAGTACAGAAATACACACAACAGTCCTGATACCCACATCACATATATGGATAAAATAAATATTTCTTTGAACTGCTCATCACTACTGACAAGAAAAAAATATTTGACTTACCATGTGCAGATGATGCTATGCCTCCCATGAATGATGGTCCTGTAAAAAGTTAAGCAAAAGGTAAGGACACCATAATCACAATTAACAGTAACACAGAGGGTTAAAACTTTTTGCCCTTTATATGTCCATTAATTAGACTTTTAAAAAGAACATCGATGACAAGTCTACCCTAAGCCCATATGTAATCATTCATAATGTGTTGTTAACTGTATCAATTTACAACTATTCCCCCAAATGAATTTAATGTTACAGAGCTTAATTATTGCAGTAAATATTTTACTATACAAGTATTTAACAAATGAGATAGATAAGCCTACCTGAAAGCTCCTCCTGGGACATACATGTTCTCCCTGAAACAGTAGCACCACCATCCATGACATGTTGTTGTACACTTTCCAGTGTGAGCAGTCTGGATCCCCGACAGTGGACAGGAACCCTTTATTTGTTGTTAACTGTGGCTCTGTAGCAGACCCCATGTGGTACCCATCCATTCACGGGCCACTACAGCTGCTCTCCTCCATGCAGATGAACTCATGTCAGTGGCCCTATGACACACTTGATCATATATCCTGCTGTGGCCACCTACAGAATTCACATCAGCAACTATCTGCTGCCAAATCTGCATTCTGCCTTACATATCTCCACATCTCCTCTCAAGCAGAAAGGCACCATGTTGCCTAAAAGCTTCCACGATGACCTCATTCTCAGTGTCACTGAGATTGGGACATCTGGGTGCCATACTCCTAATTGACCTAAAACATAACACAAGGATAATACACATAAGTATCACATAACTAAAAGTCCTGTTTCGACATAACACATAAAAGGTAGCATTTTGCGATCACCCACTAAAGAAACATAAAACAGTCAAGATATTCAAATATAAAAAAAGGAATTGTGTGGTTGTAACATATTCCAATCACACACAAAGCAAGGTTGAATCCAAAACAAGGAGAGAAACAATAGCAAAAATCCTGTTTGTGCCAAAACAGAAATGCAACTTTGCACCTCCAAAAGAACAGGCAAATGACATATTTTAGTAACAAACCATCAGTGACATGCTAAAAGTGCTATCAAATAAACTGACCCTGAAACATGTGTACAGATTTAGCACACAACATTCCATTTTATGCTATTGCCAGTCATGTCTACCTCTGGTCAGCACTGCCCTAGAGGTGTGTATGGTCTATCCTAGAAGGCTAACACCCCTACGTCATTAACAATACAGGACATTTACATTTCATGGAAATAACAATAGAAGAGTGTACCGACAAAAACAGTTGTAACATTAGCACTTGTGATGACAGTTAATAAGGCTGTGCACCTGAGAAAGTGAAATGCCCTGACAAATAGGTCCATGCCATCAAACACTTCTAAGATTCTAAGAAATGCATACAGATAAAAGTAGCATTTGTTAATGTGTGTGTGTATATATATATATATATATATATATATATATATATATAGACTGCGGTGGTGGTGCTGCGGTAGCGTTGCTGCCTCCCAGTAAGACGTTGTCCTGTTCGATTCTCAGCTAGAGCATCTTCTGTGTGGAAATATGCGTGAATGGGCGTACCTTCGTTGAAGGTTGTGCGTCAGGGCTGGCAACTCGGCACGTAAAAATCTACTGCCAATCATTAGCGGACCGGAGTTCCACTGTGGCGACCCCTAACCGTGAAAAAGACGAAAGACACAGACACAGATATATATATATATATATATATATATATATATATATATATATATATATACACACACACACACACACACACACACACACACACACACACACACACATATATATATATATATATATATATATATATATATATATATATACATATATGGGTCTACTGCTTTCCATCGAATACCACATATTCAAAAAAGAGCAGTAGACCGCTCAGTTACGCGAAAGTGCGCTTATTCGAAAGTGCATTTTTGTGAACTCAGCTTCTAAGAACGGATCGCACCACAGTGGAGGACAGCAGGAAAACATGCTATGTCCTCCACTGTGGTTCGGTAGTTACGGACCTTAGGGTTAGGGCACGGGTCATGGTAAGGGGATAGCTCTACTAGCTATTCCCTTACCATGACCCGTGCCGTAACCTTAAGGTCCGTGACTACTGCACCACAGTGGAGAACAGACTATCCTCCACTGTGGTGCGGTAGTCACGGACCTTAGGGTTAGGGCGTGGGTCATGGTAAGGGAATAGCCCTACTAGCTATCCCCTTACCATGACCCACACCCTAACCCTAAGGTCCGTAACTACTGCACTAAAATAAGTAGTAGCCCATTCGCTGAAGCAAGTTTCGCGAAAGTGCACTTTCGATTAAGTGCACTTTCGCGTAACCCAGGGTCTACTGTGTGAGTTCGAAGAAGTGTATTTTCGAACTTATACAGTAGACCTATATATATATTTTGCTGAAACGTAATTTTGTTGGGTCGAGGTAGACCCATATATACATACTAACACATTTTTCTTAATGACATTATAGTATATGCAGTATATAGCTGAAAAATGCAAGCATACCTTATCAAGGTTAGTAGTTTTCTGTGCAGATATATCCCAAAGTAATATCCTCTTTTGTATTACCCACGTAAACAAGTGTCCTTGCCTTCAGCTTCCCTAACTACATGGTTCCCTTCTTATGGTGTAAATTCAGGGCTGTGAGCACATAGAACACAACCTCAGCTGAACTTCCATAGGTCTCCTCTGTAGTAGATAAAGGAATGTGGATAGCAAACACCAGAGTAAACGACCACCACAATGCTACTAGAAATCTTCTTTATTCAGGTCAAAAAAGATAAGCGCTTTCACATATAGGACAGTACGCTTCTTCAGATCTGCTTTCTACATAAAAAATTCTGCACTTATATATACAATGAGAGTGCTCAATTAAAACCAATTAACCTATTAGGCTTTAATTAAAATCATTTAAAGGGACAAGAACTAGTTGTGTCAGATTGTGCCTTAGTAAGCTTAGATTTTGTTTAAAAATGCCTATTCCAAAAACAGTTAGATGAGTAAGAGTCCAACATATCAATTCTGTGATTCAAATATATGAAACCTTTAAAATAAAAATAAGAAATATACTAACACTCTAAAAAGATGAATAAATGTATATATATGTGTTAATGAATATAAACTTCATGCAATTCAAGTGCATATAAATATATTTAAAATATGCTTGATATTCAACAAAATCTTGTAGTTGATTAACAATAAAAAATCAAACATTAGAAAGTGCATTATAATGACAAAACTAGTCTGTATCAACAACTGTTGGAAAAGATATATTTAAAAACACAAAAAGTAAGAATTCTTGGGAATACATAACTGTATAGGGTCTCAACATATAAAATAGAAAAAGTATATAAATATATGTGAGAATGTATGTATGTAAAATATGTATTTAAGAAATACAAATGAAACATATATATATATATATATATATATATGATATATATGAAACCATATTATATGTAATGTATAGCATATATTTCTTAGAATTAGATTAAAATTAGATTAAAAAATCACATAATGTAAAAAGTATTTAGTATTTCATTTAACATAATGACCAATCACTGTAATAAGAATCAAATAGAATCATTCAAGTTAGAGCTAAATGTCAAATAATAAAGTGTATATTAGATAATGAGAACATTTAAAACGCAATATATGTAAACATATTTATAAAAATATATTGTGTAAAATATTGTTTATAGATATAAAAATAGTAGCACATTCAATAGTAGGGATGTATTCAATAAATATGGGTTAAAGCATATAAAATAAAACTTGGCGTAGAATGAGAGCTAAAACATTATTTTAAGCTGTGAGCACAGTGAAGGCGCAAATGAGGTGTGAACTCATTAGAATTGCTGAATCCCAATTACTTAGCTCCATGTATCAAATGTAAACATAGTGTAGGTACTCCCTCAGTGTTGGTTGATAATGGATTGCAGCTGTGAATTATTACTGGTAGGGAATAAGAAAATGCAGCAGCAATTCATACTGCCCTACATCCAGTGGGTGTGTCAGCCAGTTTAGACTTCTTTGATGTCAGCAAAAAGTGCTCTTTGCAGCACCCACAAAGTGTCCAGTAATGACTTCTTCTGCAATTCATAAAGGGTTACGTGGACTGGTAACATATCTAAGTACGATTGTAAATAATTTTTTATAAGACCCATTGCTCCTACTACTATTGGAACTGTCTGGGTATCTTTCTTCCATATTGCTCTCATTTCTGCTTGCAGATCCTGTTATTTTATGACTTTGTGTCTGTCCGTATACAAGACACTGTAGTCACTGGGTGTGGCAATTTCAATGATCAATGTTCCTCTTGTCTTCTTTTCTTGGACCACTACATCTGGTTTTCAAGCATCTGTCTTTTGAACTGTTGGTAATGGATGATCCCATATGATGCAGACTTCTTCATTTTCTATGATGCTTTGTGGCTCATGTTTCCAGTGTTTTTCAGCCACTTCAGTACCATAACGTTTGCACAATCTCCAGTGCAACAGTCTCGCCACATCAGTCCTTATGCCATTAGTATGTCGCAACCAGCAACAAGGTGTGTGACTGTTTCCAATTCTGTTCTACAAAACCTTCATTTGCCTGTTTCTCCCACATGTTCAATGGACTTTATAAACCAATGTGTAGACAGTCCATGATTTTGGGCCACCAATATTAACCTTTCATCTCTTTGTTTGAATTTGCCTCTCTTTAACCATTCCTCCATTCATTCCTCATCAACATGATGCTCTTCCAAAAGTTTTCTATACTTACAACTATATTTACGCTTTTTCCACATTTCTTGCCTTCTCATCTGATCCTTCAGCTTATATTCTTTCTTTTGTTTTTTGGCACATTCAGTTGCTACCTGATTTTTATCTAATTCTGGTTTGATTTTCATTCCTGCTTGATGCCAATATGCTTCTGCTGGATTAAGCAGAGAAGTCATCTTAGATGTATTCTCCTCGTGTTTCAAAACTTTCTCTACGTTTGTGTGTGCACTGATTTTTATAAATCATTTAGTGAGCATGAAGCATCCTTCTAATCTATCCAACATGTTTCGGGGCCAGTCAATCACTCCAAAACTGTAAGTTAGGACAGGAAGAGCAAATTGGTTTATAATCTGGATTTTGTTCCTAGATGTCAGTGCTATTTTCAGGATTAATTTAAGTCTTCTGAAGTATTCCTTACTAAGTTTTATTTGGATTTGTTTGTGTTATATTGTTGATCCTTCATCAATTCCCAAATATTTATACACTCCTTCTTGCTCAAGTTCTTTTATATCACATTTTTGTCCCCAACTAATGTTTTCCTGACGTTGCAGTTTTCCTGCTTTAAAGGTTGCTTTTGCACATTTATCAAGACCAAATGCCATTCTTATACCACCTGAAAAAGTTTTTTTTTTCAAAGAATGTTATTAAATAATTATTAAAATGAACAAATATTTCCATGAAATTATAACATTTTTTTCTTTAAAGTTAAAAAAACAAGAAAAAAAAACTTCTAATATATAAACCAATGTAACTAAACTATGTACAAAGACGTTCATCATGCAAAAAAATGTCTTAATGTAGCTGTAGGATTAATAAAAATCATCTGTTTACATAAATTAATAAACTATTTTTCTAGAAGTTCATAGATGATGTTCCATGAATTATATAATGTATTATTCCTAGATGACCTATATTTAATAGTTAACATTTTCAAATTACACGGTTCAAGGAGTATATTTTTAAATTCCAAAAATGTAGATGCTGTACTAGATTTCCAATTCTTAGTGATTGTTTTTCTAGCTATAGATAGTATAGACCAAACCAAAGGGTACTTATTCTCTTTTACACAATCAGGAACAGGAGTATTAAAAACAAGTGATTTAGATATAAAGAAATTATCAGTAAAAATTGTTTGCAACAAATTATTGATATCATCCCAAAATTTTCTTAAATACATGCAATTGTAAAACATATGAGACCAGTCAGCATTCAATTCAATATTACATCTCCAAAATATTATATTCTTTTTAGAAAATATACTTATATTATGAGGAGTGATAAATGATCTATTTAAAAATCTCCATGTGAATAATTTCCATTTTAAAGTAGTAGTAGTCATACTTACTGATTGTAAAACATTCGATTTGTCTTTCTCAGAAGGGGGATTATTATTAATTAAAGAAAAATATTTCCAGTAATTATCTGAATGTGTATCTAAATCACATTTAATTGCCCTATAAATGTTTGATAACTTGTTATTAGCAGGTGATTTATGCAAAACTGATAAAATCATATATTGTATTAGCTTGGGAATTTTTTTCCTAATTATAGGAGACATAGAATCCAATTTATTTAATACATATTGTCTAGTTTCTTGAAGCTCTAACCATAAACAAGTATCAAGTTTATACTCTTCCAAGAGTAAACAATTGGATTTTATCTCATTATTTATCATCATTTGGTGCCAAAATATTAAATGCTTTGGCTGAAATATAGACATTTTCGTATAATCTGAAGAGAAAATAGAACTGTGTGTGTAGGCTCTAGGGAAGAGTAAAAAAAGCCAATCCTTATAGATATTATATTTAAACATATAATTTTTAAATGATTTTAAGAAAAAAACTAGATACTTAGAGTTAAAACTCAGAGAAGAAAATTCAGAAATATAATCTTTTAACCTCCAAATACATGGATTATTAATTATGTTTAGCTTATAGGAACTGTTTATATCTTTGGTATTTTGTGACAATACCTCTTTAAACTCTTTCCACTTAGCAGTGTATTCCATATCAATGAGATGAGAGATTGTATTGAATACTGATGAAATTGAATACATTTCTAAATTTGGTAAGGCTATACCCCCATTATTCCAATTGCATATGGTATGTTAATGCAATCCTTGGCTTATTTGGCAACCACAAAAAATTCTGAATCATTGAGTTAAATGTTTTAATTATTTGGTAAGAAGGAGGTATAGATAAAGACTGAATTATATATAAGATTTTGGGGAGAAGGGTCATCTTTATTATTAAAAGTTTATCATCCATAAAAAAGGGTAATTTGTTCTATTTATTTATTAAATTTTCTATCTGTAATAGACTTTTATTATAATTTATTTGAATGGTATCTTTAATATTGTTAGTAATAATTATACCTAAATATGCTATTTGTTGAGACTGAGCTATATATTCATTATATTCATCAGGTATATTGTATTTTTTTAACCTGTTAAAAGAATTTGTGTTTTATTATTATTAAAAGTAAGGCCGGAATTTTTTTGAGAATATTCCATGTTTTTAAAAAGTTTTTGTATAGATTCCCTTCTACTCCCAAGAGTAATCAATATGTCATCTGCAAACATTTGTATTGTAGATGATATAGTAGGGTTTAATTTGTATCCTTCAATATCTGTATCATGTCTTATTAAATTTGTCTATGGTTCCATAACTAATGAAAATAAAAGAGGGGATAAAGGACACCCTTGTTTAGTACCTTTTACTATTGGTATATTTTGAGATATACTAGTACCAATTTTAACATAAGCTTGGCTACCTTCATATAACAGAGTGATAAGATTGATAAAATGATTAGAGAAATTTAATTCCTTTAATAGAGTGAACAGATATTCCCATGTAACTGAGTTGAAAGCACAATTTATATCTATACCAACTAGGCTTAAATTTGTTTTAAGATTTTTCACCGAATCAATTAAAGTTAATATTCTTTTAATGTTATCATATGAAGTTCTCTTTATTATAAACCCCATTTGATTACTACCAACTAATTTGGGTAAAAGTGTTTTAAGCCTTTCTGCATAAATGGACATAAATATTTTGTAATCACTGTTTAATAGGGAGATGGGTCTATAGGAGGTACACTTAGAGGGATCTTTGCTGGATTTTAAAATAGGAGAAATAAAAGTGTATTTCCAAGAAGGTGGAATTATGTTTTTGTCCTGAACAAGATTAAATACTTTACAAAGCAATTTTAGGCATTTATAGGTAGTAATTTGTAAATTTCAGGAATGATGCCGTCATTACCTGGTGCTTTATTTTGCTTTAATTTGGTAATGTGAGTTTGAAGTTCTTTGATAGATATGTGTTTATCAATAGAAATCCCTTGTTCCTCTGAAAGTCTTGTTTTAGTGTATTTATTAATAAATGTTTTTATTTCCTCTTTAGAGTTAATTTCAATAGTTGTTTGGTTGATGTTTATAAAAAACTCTCTAAATTCAGTTAATATATTATGAATTTCCAATACCATTTTTCCTTTTTTAGGGGAGAATATTTCATTAATATGATTAAATCTATTTAATATTTTCGTTTTATTAGCAAGAATTTTTAAGGATTTAGGGTTAGAAGAGACATTTATAAACTTGATTTTTTTATATTGATCATAGTTTCATGTTTTAATATTTCTAGATATTTATTATTTAACATATTTATTTCTTTTCTTTTATCTGATATATCTTTATCACCCATATTACTAAGTTTTAAAGTGTCTAATTTACATTGTATATCTTGCAGCTCTTTATCCCAAGCTTTCTTTTTTTTTGTTGCTCCAATTCAATATCCTACCATATAGATAAGCTTTTAGGGCATCCCATATGTAAATTTCTGATACATCATTAGTATTGTTAAGTTCTAAAAAATTCTGTACTTCTGTAGGAATGAAATCATTAAAATCTTTTAATTTTGTGATATAAGCTGGGATCCTTTTTATATGAATATTAAAATTTGGATTGACTACCACTTAAAAAAATTATAGAATTATGATCTGATAAAGGTCATGAAATCACTGCTGATTTGTTTAAGGAATCTGTTAAATTATTAGAAATAAAAACTCTATCTATTCTCAAGTATGAGTTATGTCTATGAGAAAAAAAGGTGTAAAACAAATAAGTAGTATCTGCAAAATAATTTATATCTTTCAAAAAATAAGTATCTGAAAAGTCTTTTAATCATTTAGATGGTGTAGATATTCTTCTCTTCCCATTAGTACTAGAGTTTTTGTACTCTAGAATACAACTGAAATCTCCTGCCAAAATAATGTTCCCTTTAGAGAATAGTACAATTTGATCTGGATGTTGTTTCACTGTGTTTATCCCTATCCCTGGGATCCAATATATGTTAATCAATGTGAAGATTTTACTGTTTATTTCTATGGTGACTGCACAAAACATTCCTTTATTATCCTTATATGTATCTATTATTTTAGGAAAAGTCATTATGCTGTTCCATAGGATAGCTACTCCTCTCTTTTTCTTAGTATGTTCAGAACTTACTAAAATCTTATATGTTTTAGATTCAAGTCTGAATATATCCTCTGTTATTAAGTGAGTTTCTTGTAAAAATACTAACTGGGATTTATGTAACTTAAGATATCTAGTTAAATTCCTCCTTTTATTGGGATTATTTAAACCATTATTGTTAACTGATATACCTTTTAGTGTAGTCATTGAAAATTAAATGATGTAAATATAAACATACTGATCTAAGAAATACACAAGAATATATCTAATAGGAATACTATTATGATCATTAGAACAAACATAGTGTAAGATTATCATATTCTTAAAATTAAGGTTGTTTCCTACTACATAAGATATGAACGTCTGAAAAGTTGTTAGAAAATATTTATAACATAAACATGAAACAAAATAACCAACCCGAACCCCTCTGGAGTTTAAAACTCCTAACTCGAATGACATCAGTCACTCAAATTGACCTCCTATCAAAAGCAGCATCCAATCAGCACCTGCCTAAATGTCTATAGTCATAACTATAAAAATAAGTCTTCTCATCAATATCATAAACAATTTTTTGTATGAACCAAATATATAGATATAATGTTGTGTTGATTAGTAAATTGATGACAGCTACATCTTAGGAATAAAGTACAGAATTTTCTTACATTAGTTAGTAGGTTATTAAGAACTACTATGAACTATTAGTTCACTCTTCTGTTTTAAAGTAATCACATTTGATAAGAACCTTAAAAAGAGACTATGGCATTCTTTTATTACTGAAATATGGCTAATAAAGGCTGAAGTGTGATATATAGTACTGCCATAGATGATCAGCTAAATGGAACATAGTTGTAAATGAATCACCTAAGGGCCTTCAATAACCACTAACATTGGCAGCTAATAAATAAGATGCCAAGGAAAGTGATTTTACTAACAATCAACTAACATACTGATTGTTCTGAAAGAAATGAACATTGCATTTTTTGCCAGAAACCAAATATAGTGATTACTCATCAAGAAGTAAAACCAACAACATCCTGCTAGTTTTCTTATAACCAAACACCCCGGTGCAGTCTCTCATAAAAGAGTGACTAATAAACCTTAAAAGTCTGATCTTCCATTCATTGCATTAATTTGAGTTAGCTCAAAGGGCCCGTCACCATACAGAAAACTAGTGAAAAGGTCATATTAGTTCAAAGAAGCAAGATGCTTAAATAGCTTCTGTAAACTATATAAAAGCCTTATTTAAATATAATGAGCTTTTTATTATTCAATTATAGCTTATACTATCTTTGAATTTTGAAAAGCTATTTCATTAACAAAACAAAAAATGAAAATTTCACATTTTCTAATGATAAACAGATCTAACTAGTTTTAATGCACCTGTCCTTGCAATATTATTGCTGTCTATGTGGTACACCCCTATCAGCCTATTACACAAATGCATTCATAAAATAATGGAGATAACCTGTTATATACATCTATACATTTAACATTTTGTTAAATGCTTCATGAATATTTTCTCAGCAAGTCAATAGTTATAAAAAAATGTACATGTAACACAAGTATATAAACAGCTTGTACCATTATTAAATCTTCCAAAAATGCACAAATCACAACTAGTATTTCTCATCAAGATATCGGCACCCTTGTCATACATAAAGCAAATATTTTTATGAGAATACTATTTGTATATAAATACATAAGGATCAAGAATACCTATGATGATTAGAAAAAGTATTTAGGCTACATGCGTAGTATAATCCCTATTTATTTAAGAGATTATTGCATATAATGTCTTACAATAAGTTGAAAGTAGTAATCTAGTTATATCTTCTTTCCGTATGCTGTATGAGGAAACAAATTCGATTCGGTAACTTCTCGGTGAGAATCTGAAGATCAGTTTACTTCTGATGCCTTCATGATGACGTTTTAAGAAAGCTCCGAGCTTTCCAGCCGTGATGGATACCACAGTCTCAAGCTCATCATGAAGATAAAGCTTTCAAAAGTTCCGGCGGGAAATAGTAAGTAAAACATTACTTAACTACATATAAGGCAATGTCTCAAGACTCCCTCTATACCGAGAGAGATGAGGGAAAAAAAAAAAAAAAACCTTGCATACACAACACGAAGCAATGACAGCTATCAAGCAAAGCTTCACCACACTATCAACCAGACTCTCCGGTTAATCTCCGACCAAAGCAGACAGGCACCAAAACATACAGTTAACACAAACAACACCACACGTCTCTACAGTGCTAGAGCACCAAACCAGAGCCTCCAATTAAACACACCAACAACTCGGAAACAACAACAAAGCCATACCATTACTCCAGCCACACTGCTACTCATATCCCGGGTCAGAAGTACCATCACTAGCACAGCAATTCTGCAACTATACATCAGGCCATCATACAAGATTCCTTTATCAAACAATTAACCATAAATCAACTAAAATACAAATACAGCAATTATAACTAAATAAAAGTTTTCTAACTACTATAAGAACCAAATTCAAGATAAAAAAATACGCCCCCTAATGATAAGCACCACTAAAATTCAACTGGAAGCATAGATATCAGAGACAGGAGAATCACTGCATCCATGGGAATCAAACTAATAAACATTAAGATAATTAATCTTAAACAAATAGTTAATCAATTTACATTATATTAAATATAAAACCAAAACCTCACATGGATGTCCGGTTTCATTTCCCTAACTGAGTGAATCAAGTGCAAATATGTACTTGTTATGATTCATCTTTTGATTTTTTTTTTTTTTTTAGGGTCAAATGTTTTCCAAGTATTGTTCTCAGCATTTCTTTTAAGACTAGGACTGGCCCACTCCATTTCATCTACTTTTTCCAGTATGTTATTAGATTTTATATAAGTTATTGCATTGTTTAGGTCATCAAAAATTTTAAAACCATCTTGATAAAATATTTTCAGTTTTGCAGGAAAAAGCAAATGGGTTTTTATTTTATTCTTTTTTAGTTCTCTGACTAAAGGCAAGAGCATTTTCCTTTTTGATAATACTGAAGAAGAATAGTCATTATCAAAGCATATAATATTGTCCTTTAGTTTGATTGGGGATTTTGCCCATGCTGTCTTTAGTACCATTCCCTTATCATGGACTGATAAGAACTTTACAATAACAGATTTAGTATAATTACTCTTGGGGTTTTTAGATGTCACCATTGATCTATGGGCTCTTTCAATGCCATATGAAAGAGCCTCCGGCAGTTCAAGTACTTCAGACAACCAGGAAGATAAAAATTTTTCCATATTATTTCCCTCTATGTTATCTGGTAATCCAAACATTCTGACATTATTCCTACGGGACCTGTTCTCAAGGTCATCAACCTTTGTCTGAAGAAGAGAATTTTGCTTTAACAGGAACTCAACATTATGTTCACTCTCCTGAATTCTGTTATCCATATCAGTTAATGTAGTTTCCATTCCTGAAATCTGCTTCTTTTGTTGCAATAAATCTTCATGTAGAATGTCCATTTGGTGAGAACACTTTTCTTTGAAATTGTCAATTTTTATATCCATTTTGTCTATTTTGACACTTAGTTCTTCAATAGTAGTTAGTAATGACTGTAGTTCTTTTTTGATAGTTGTCTCTTGATGAGAAGATTTAGTGAAGCTCATCCTGTTCTTTTACTGTAGTACTTCCAAGTGTAACTTTGACAGGAAAACTTAAAATCTACTTGAACATTTTATATACTACCCTAATATATATTTTAAAGAATTAATTAAAATAAAAAAAACTATTATTAGGGAAGTTTATATCAATATTTCCTGTCAATAAAGTTCTGTAAAGGCAGAGCTGATAAGAAAAGCTGCTACTCTGTGCTCATCTTGGCCACGCCCCATCTGAAAAGGTTTTGACAACATGAAGTTGTGCTTTCAGTTCCTCATCTGATGAACTTTACAGTTTTAAATCATCAACAAAGAGAAAATGAGAAGTCTTTATACTTTGTTGTTTTCTAGGAGCCAGATTATAGCCATGGTCTAAGCTGTTAAGTAGTCAGCTTAATGGGTTAAGGGCAAGGCAGAACGGCAGTGGTGACAAACAGTCACGCTGGAATATTCCCCTTTGAATTTTTATCCCTGGGATAAAAATTTGTCCTTTATCATGGATTCATTGCAAAGTGGTCTGCCACTGTTTGATGGTCTCTGTAATGTAGTTGATTAGTATAGGGTGTATCGTATACATTTTTAAACACTATTTATCTATGAATGTGGGATACTATCAAACGCTTTTTTGTAGTCAATCCATGTCATACTTAGATTCTTCCCCTTTTTACAGTTCTCCACTATGACTTTATTTAATAACAAAAGATCATTTGTTCCATATGACTTTCTCTTATTGCCCTTTCGTTCTACTGCCATAATTGAGTTTTCTTCTAAATGACTATAAACTCTGTCAGCATCAATTCCCATATATAGTTTATACGTCATCAGAAGGCAAGTTATTGATCTATAATTTTTAGTGTAGCTTGCAGGTTCACTCTTAAAAATAGTTCTTACTCATGGGCAAATCTTCATGCAAAGATGTTAATATTTTCAGCCAAAAATTAGGTACTGCATCTGGTCCTGGGGTTTTCCAATTACAGGCTTTTCTTAACTTTATTTCAATCTCTCTGGCTGTTACTTCAGCCCATTTCGTGTCCTGTACCTGTAAACCTCTTATTCTTTCTTTTACTTCTATCCATTTGGCATCTTTGTTGTGTTCCACAGGATCTTCATAGATACTTCTCCAAAATGTATATATTTCTTCTTTTTTGGTGGTCTTTCAATTCTTTTTACCTTATTTCACAATTCTCTATAAAACTTTTTGCATCATCAGTAAATTGCTTATTTTGTATTTTTCCTTTATATTTATCTTCGTATCGTCTAAGTTTTTCCGCCTGTGCTGAAATTTTTAGTTTGCTATTTGTGATACTGCATGATAGATCCTGGTCTGTTCTAATAGTGCACACTGCTTTTATCACATCTATCTTTCTTAGTATTTTTGTTGATCTGTTCCCTCTTCTATAGTCTTCTAACAGTAACACTTCTTGTCTTAACTGCTTTATAGTTTTCTCTATTCGATATTTCCATGATGGTATTCGATTTTGCCCCTTCCTTTTCCTCACTACCCCGTATTCTTGTGGTAGAACTTTATCAGTTATTAATTTAGCTGCACAGTAATATATCCTGTTTACTTCTGTTATATCACATGGATCTTTATGAACAGTCCTAATTATTGTGTTCCTTTGGTTCATTAGACTTCTGACTGTTTGGGTTTTAGTAACCTTCTGTAGTCTATTTCTTTCATTGATCTTGATATATCTGTGTCTATTAAATCAAATAACTTTTCTCTTAGCTCATGTTTTTCCAAACTGAGGGAACATCCCTTGTTTTCCAATTGCTGTGGGCATTCTATAGAAGATTATATAGCATTTTCCAATTTCATCCTGTGCTATCCATTGCTCTATCATATGAGAACTCACTGGCCTATCATTCCTCAGCATTGACTGCATCAGAGTTTCCACAGTTTCCTGTTCCTTCCCTTGCTGTCTAGTTTCAAGTGAACATTTTTACTGGTTTCCTGTAGAAGGCTCCAAATTATCTTCATATGGCACCAGACCACTTGCTTCCTGTTCCACTGGTTTCCCCTTTATTTGGATATCCATTACTCTATCCTGTTGTGGTGCTTTCTGAATTAGATTTTCTATACTAAAGCCTTCATTTTGCAGGTACTCCATAACCTCAATTTCTGTTTCTTTAAAGTCTCCATTAATAATCTCCATTTCTACTTTTCTTCTTTGCCTTCTTATTATTTGTAGATGAAACGCTACCAGCCAGGTAAACGCTCCTTACCAAGTTACATAAATAAATTTAGTCAAACAGAAAACAAGTAGGAGCGAATTAAGTAATTGTATAAAAAAGCAAAACTTTATTCCATGAGATTATAAAAAAGCAAAACTTTATTCCATCTCATGGAATAAAGTTTTGCTTTTAATTCTTTTAATACAATTATTTACCTTGAGAACATTGTTTGGATTTCCTTGATTATTCATTGTACTATCACAGTTTGGCAAGTTCGTTGATATATTTGCTTCGCTCCTACTTGTTTTCTTTTTGACTAAATTTCTTATTTTTTGTATTGTAAAGTTTTCCATGTCCGCATTCCTTTGCATGTATTTCTCTTCAAATATCTTGGTGCTACTCTTTTTGTATTGGTTAATTTTGCTTTCTCCTTTGCATAAATATTGCACCATATTAAATCTGTTTTTCTTGCCCATGTCCATATTTCTTCTTCAGGTGTTTTCTGATCTTCTGGCTTTTCCCTGCTTTGGGGACTCACTACATCATGCTGTGATGTAACTGTGTTAGACCTTCTACACCAAATCCTTCACTTCACAGGCACTCCATAACTTCAACTTCTATTTTTAACTTCTACTTTATTAATCTTCTTTTCTACGTTCCATCTTTGTGATATTATACTTTTATTGTGAATTTTTCCATATTCGGATGCCTTTGCCTGTATTGGGGCTGTCTTCTTTACATTGATTAATTTGAGTTTCTCCTTTGCATAAATATCGTACCATATCAAATCTCTCTTTCGTTCCCATGTCCAGATTTCTTTGTTATACTTTTCAAATATCTCTTGGTTTTGTTGATTATATTTTCGCACTTCCTCAGACGCTTCTTTTTCCACAGATCAAAGTTTCTTGATCTAGATACTGTTTTTCACAAATCTGTTGTATTAATGAGCACAAATTTTCATTTGAAGCTTCTGGCAGTTTTTCTTGCAGAAGTATTTTTCTTTCCTATAATTTATCTCTTAATCATTTTGAATATATTGTGTCTGGAAATTTTGGGCTTTTTGCATAATAGTTAACAATACATAATTTCTTTCTTAGCCTCAACAGTCCACTTTATCATCTTTATGGCTCTTCTTTGGCCTATCAGTTTCTGTGATTTTTGTGGACTGCTACTTCCTTCTACAATAGGGGGGGGGCATCCTCCCCCTAGGCCTGGACTGGTCCCATTCTAGTAATGTTTCAGTATTTTGAGGATTCTATGCTGTCAGCTTTTCTAGTCCTGGCACCAGTGCACCTACCAGGATTGGGCACTTTTTTTATCCTGGGTCTTGTGCACCCAGCTATCTTTTTTAGTTTCTGACCTACTTTTGTCCATGATATATGCTATATAAATACAGTCTATATATCAGTGTCACCATGGTGACGTTTTGTGAAAACATGGTCCACTTCATGAAGGTACTCACCAAGATTTGAGGATGAATTCAATTTCAGTACTACTACTCTCCTTTGCTTGCTGAATTTACATTTCTCCATTCGGACCCCAGTACCTACCTACCTGCTGATACCTAGCTGGGTGAGTTTGTCAATGATGCCTAAGTGGGAGATAGTGTCAAAGTCTTGGCTAAGTCTAGGTAAGCTGTATGCACAGATTTCTCCTCATCCAGTGCCTTAGTGACTATCTTGAAGAAGTCCACCAAGTTAACAGGCATGATCTCCCTTTGACAAATCCAAACTGAGTAGGGTCACATGTTTGGAGATTACCTATGACTTTGTTGATAATGTCCATAATGATTTATTCCATGGCCTTGCAGATAAGGCTAGTCAAGCTAATAGGGTTATAGTTTCTAGGGTCACTGAAAGCACCACTTTTGTGCAAGGGAACAATAGTGGCCATTTTCCATTCAGCTGGGATGAGGCCGGTGCTTAGACAATGACTGAAAAGAGTACCCAATGGTGTTGCTAATTCTTGTGGAGCCCATGTAGAATGCAGCCTGGTATGTTATCAGGTCCCATAGATGCTGTGTTTTTGGCCTTAGAGATGGAGTTTATGACATGATCTTTACAGATATAAAGTAATGGACATGTGGTAGGCATTTCATGGAGTATGTGTGGTGGGGACAGAGGAGTGAAGTTTTCACAGAACCTGTCACCTAACAGGTTAGCTATGTCCACAGGCTCAGTATATGTGATATCATTAACTACCAGTTTGGCACAAATCTGGGCCTTTCCTTGTAGGTTATGGATGTAACTAAAGAATGCCTTATGGTTGTCCTTAGTTGAAGAAGCTAATTTGGATTAATAGTTTGCTTTGGAGGACTTTACAAGAAGTCTTATTTGCTTGTTTACGCTGAGGAGGGAATGATTCCAATTTAGGGCTCACTCCTTACTCTTACACAGCAATTTCTTCCTCTTATTGTAAAGTCTGTTAATGGCAATTATCCTTGAGGAGCTTCTTTTGGTCCTATCAGGTAGGGATGAATCAATGCAGTTATACAGGTGTTTATAAAAAGCATTGGGGTAGAACTTGGCATAGTTGTCAGCTCCATCTGAGTGGGGAGGTGCAGTGAAGCTATTTATACCATCCCGTAACAGGTTATAATCTGCTCTGGAGACGTTTTTTAGTTTAGTTCCTGCTGGGGGGGGGGGGTCAGGTGTAATAGTTACTTTGAATGAGACTTATTTTTGGTCAGCTCTCACCAGGGGAGACCTCACAGTGGGGATGCTACAGAGGTCCCCCATATTGGTAAGCACCAGATCCAGGGTCAAGCAGCTGGTGCAGGGCACTGGAATTAATGAAGTTGATGAACCTTTGGACAAGTGAGTTTGAGCATGGATAATTTACGCATTCAGTGGATGGGTAGTTAAAGTCACCCAAAACCATGGTGTTTGAATGTATCTTGATAGACTCAAGTAGATTCAAACAGGCAGAGTGGGTGTCCTGATTCATGGAGGGGGTTCTGTAGTTAACAATGACTTGAATAGGTGTCCTATCTACAGTTAATTGCACTTGAAGTATTTCCAGGGAATCATACTGTTTAAGCAATCTTTAGGTGTATTTATCTTTAACAAATATTGATACACTGCCTCCTTTAGTTTTCACACCTTCAGTTTGTGGTCTGAACATGTGGAAGGAGGTATAACCTGGTATGGCTGGGGTGCTCTCCACAGCCTTGAACCAGGTTTCTGTGGCTGCACAAATGTCTGCATCTTCCAAGAAAAGGACTGCTTCTAGTGCATCCAGTTTCATGTTAAGACTCTTAGTGTTTAGCAGCATAACCTTGAGGTTGTTTCTAGATGGGTGTTTTTATGTCAGGAATTTTGTCGTTGTGACTCTACCTAAAAAGGCACTATAGGGGTGGCAAGAGCCTTAGCCAATTGCTAAAATCCCAGGGGTGACAAATGAAGACCATCTCTGGCAAAGCACTGAGGTCTGTCGATCATGTCATTCCAGGCTGACAGATACTGTATCCCCTTAGAATGACACCAGAAACTAAGCCAATTAATTGAAGTCAATCATTTTCTGTTTGTATTGAGGCATCATCCTAGGTAAAGGTAAAATGCTGCTTAAGGCTAGGGATTTACCTGCCTGAGACACATAGACCGAGAGCTCATTCATGTCTCTTTACATATAGTCCAGAGAGGTACATCTCAAGTCGTTCACACCAACATGGACTATGACGGAGTCATAACAGTACCTGTTATTGAGAGACATGAGTGCATGTGCGAAATGGGAGATCCTGGCACTGGACAGACAGCTGAATGTGACCTTTTTCTTACCCAGTCTGATGAGAGGAATATCTGTGTGCCTCACAATGGAATCACCTATGACTAATATGTTTGGTTTCATGTTTTGCCTTAAGAGCTTGACAGGTGAGACACCCATGAGTGAGCTATTATGTTTATTGTGTTCTGCCGAGGAAGTACTATGTGTAGCATGCTTGTGTTTGTATTTGGGAGTTCTCTTGTGTTTAGGTATGTTTCTAGTGAGGACCTCTGCATATGTAGTTATGTGTGATGTGGGTTTGGATGGAGTAGGCACTGAAATGTGCATGCTGAAAACCTGCTCATTGTCATATGTACTGATGGGTGTATGAGTGAGCATGGATTCAAGGTTCTTAATATAGCTGCATCTCTCAAATGTTGAGTTTGTGTAAACTAGGAGTAGAGGGTTGTCAGTGAACATGAGGCAGTTGTTACACTGCCTCAGGATATCCATGTTGACTAAGCTGGCAGGAGAAACTGTGTGAAATTGTCCATTCATGGTGTTAGCTAAATTTATATGGTCAGGAAAAGAGGTCACACTTAGGAATGTCTAGTGGGTGAGAGGTGTCTTGGTACCTCTGAGGCTAGGCTTAATGTTCCACTTGACAGTAGAGCAGGGAAGTGAAAAATGCCTGGAGGACCACAAGCAAAGTGCAAAGGGAAAATTTAACAAGCTCTACATTTGCTTCTATAACCACCAATATGTGGCAGTGCATGGTGGTGCACTACACAAACACAAGTGCAAATCCGGGGCTTAACTAAAACAAGAAATAACCCTTTTAATTCATCATAGTGAATAAGGATGCTTTCTCTGAGCTCTAGTGCAATCATCCTCGATTAGATGGGACCCAGATAGCACCCTCCTCCCACAAGAGTGCAGAAGGACCTTCCCCAAAAAAGATGGCTTGAATTTGATGCTCAGAAGTTGCAAAACAGACCCAGAAACAGCAAGTCTGGAACTGGGCAATGATACAGCTGAACTAGTACAGTAGACAGTAAAATGTGGCAAAAAACAGTTCAGGCAATTCAAACAGACAGTAGAATGCAAATACAAATTAAAAGTGCAATATAAAAGCAAAAAAAGGCACTTATAGTAGTTGGAAGCAACAAATGCCTCAGATCTTTCAGCATCTCAGTGAAGAGCTGGTTTTAGTACTCAAGTGATACCAGACAGTCTAGCTTCAGCAAATCTGAATCTAGCCTATGCTATAAAATGCAGAGGTACTAGAAATTCAAAGTGTGTAAAATCACAGTAACAACAGGGAAAACAGTTTAAGTAAAGCAGCAATTCAATAGAATACTGTTCTAAAAGTGCAATGTAGACTTTTCAGCTGGTTTAGTGTTGAAATGCTAGATTCAGTTTAGATTCAGTAATTCTGAATCTAGCCTATGCTATAAAATGTAGAAGTACTAGAAATTCAAAGTGCAGAAAATTGCAATCACAACAGCAAAAAAAAAACAGTTTAAATAAAGTGGCATTTCAGTAGAATACTCCCACAAGAGTGCAGACCATAAACCTTCCTAGTGTGAAATAACTGGTCTACAACCCAAGAGCTTAAACCAAAACCTAGTGCCTTAGAATAACAGGCAGAATAAGCTTTCACCAGCAATTCCCAGCTTAGAAGGGTGTAAGCCACACTTTCCTCCCATAAGAGTTTAGACCACAAACCTTCCTAATATAAAATAACAGGTTCATGTCTATCGATCGACAACTCACTATATCGACATCCACTTCACCGACATCTGAAATACACGCACATAATAAATCGGACATTTAACAGGTAATGAGATTTAAATTTAGCTAATCATGCCTATCAGACATGCATAACACTGCCATACTTACTAAAACATGGTAGGCATGATTAATTTAATTCTTACCTGTTAAATGTCCCATAAGATTTTAGACCACAAACCTTCCTAATATAAAATAACTGCTTTGGAACCCAAGTGCTTCAACCAGAACAAAGACACTTAGAATAACAGGCACAATAAGCCTTCACCAGCAATTCACAGCTTAGAAGGGTGCAGGCCACACTCTCCTGCCACACGAGTCTAGGTCACAAACCTTCCTAACGTAAAATAACTGGTTTGGAGCCCAAGTGCTTAAACCTGAACGAATGCACTTTCAGAATAACAGACACAATAAGCATTCACCCAGCAATTCCCAGCTTAGAAGTGTGGAGGCTATCATGTCCTGTCACAAGAGTTTAGACCACAAATCTTCCTAATGTAAAATAACTGGTTTGGAACACAAGTGCTTAAACCAGAACAAAGATACACAGAACAAGAGGCACAATAAATCTTCACCCAACAATTCCCAGCTCACAAGAGCAAAGGCTACCCTCTCCTCCCGCAAGAATGTAGACTACAAACATTCTCAATATAAAACAACTGGCCTGAAACCCAAGTCCTTAAACCAGAACTAAGAGGCTAGATTAACAATTACAATTTAATCAGGCTACTAACAAGCAGTAATAAATGCAGCAGAATAAATTCAATTGAACACTTTTAAGAACAAGCAGCAAAAGTAAAATAAAGTAATAAAGTAGGAAGAGACACAAATACAGTAAAAGCAGGTGATTAAAGTATATTTTTTTGAATATATATATATATATATATATATATATATATATATATATATATATATATATATAAACCTTGTGAGGTCACACACATACATGGTTAACACCTCAAATTGTCATTGTTATTTATAAATGATTCATGACTATGTCTGAGAAGTACTTCTTTGTAGCAAAAGATAGAAAATCACCTCTGTAAAAGACAATGTTTTGTCCTTATGTATAAGTTTGAATCCCTCACTGTAAATTCAATTTTATCAGATTATAAAGCAAAACCAAAAATGTGTGAGGTCATGAAATGTATGCCCCCAGTACATGTCTGCAAAGTTAAATCACCTGACAGTTACAGCAGCAGACACCTTTTAAACTGTCAGAAGTCAGATTAATTTTCCAGTTTAAAAAAATTGATTTCCAACCTGCTTGGCATTACTGCTCTCCACTTATTGTGCAAACATGGTTGGCATCATTTCTCAGGTTTGCCCACTACCAGGAAAAGTGATAACAGGAATTGGCAGGAAACCATCATTTGCCATTTCTCTGCTTTTGGGATTAGACATGTTTCGCATTACAGGGGAAGGTGCCCACTTTAGGGTGTACAAGTGGAGTGTTCAGGAGTCCAGGATATTTACTTCACTCCTAGTAAATTTCCACAGCCAAAGGCTTCTGCATGGAGACTATTCTGGCTCTCAGTACAACTCTGAGGCTTGGAATAGTCTGACTAAAGCTATTCTCCAGTGTGACTAGCATCCCATACTCTGGAGAACAGTGTAGGTACTATTTCAATAACCTAAAAAGGCACAAGAGAGATACACTCAACCAGTGGTTGGATGAGTTTCAAAACAGCGACATCCCACAGTTGTGTAAGTATGCTAATAAAGACAATTTACAATACGTATAAAGCTTAAAATAGGCAAGACTGGTATGCATAATGCTCTTTTGTTCTTTTTTCTTTTTTTTCACAGCTAATTCTGAAATTGAGCTGAATCAGCAGGCTCATGGAGAGACTGAGGGAAGCAGGTGGTATGTATGTAGCACAAGAGAAGTATTACTGTAGCTTTAAAAGTTTTGTTTTCTATACAGTAGTAACAAAGTGAGTATGCATATCCTAATGGTAAAAGCAAGTATGCACAAACCAACTTTAGGAGTTAAGTGTAAGACTGTAGTCTGAGGTTGTGGGTTCAAATACCACGAGTAATAACTATACAATACTGCATTTAATTCATAATATGACATAAATTAAACTGTATACAAGTGACATAATGGCCCTGCTGTTAACTGATCTGTATAACTGGATGAAGCATATGTGCAATATATGCACATTGCAAAGAGTACTTTGAGCAATCCATAATTATAGTTTGTAGTTGTTAGGACATATACTTATATATAATACTTCAGATAAATATGATTATACTAATTTTCTCTCTTTTTTTCTCTCTCCCCAATCCTTTTCACTTTATTTATCTTATGCTTCATCAAAATGTCTCCATGTCATCCATCTGTACTAAATCACTTATGCTTCACAGCACAGCAAGGTAGGCCAACCCCAGTGGGTCAGCCTGCCTCTGATCCACTGGCTCCAGCACTGGTGCCCAGTACATTTGGGACCCAACCTGGCAGCACTGCCTCTGCTGACTCTGCACTACCTGCACCTTCAGGTAACACTACCTTGGCAGCTGGTGCTGTGGTACCTCCAGGAGTACAGGCAGAGGATGGGATTTCATCATCTCCCAGGAGATGCCAGGGTTGGTGTGTATGATCATGCACCGCACTATTGATGTATGCCTACAATGGATGGAAAGACTGCTGTCACGCATGCTCCATAAGAAGAGAAGATATCAAGCACTCTAGCAGCCAGCAGAATAAGGGGACAGTGATGACAGTCCTGTGGGTAAGGACTAGATTCTCACTGTCTCCATGTTTGATGGGCATGAGCTTGTGTTCTCCCATCCCTCACCCCAATCATAGTGTCCACAACCATTTGTGTTCCTTACCATGTCCTGTTTGTTTGAATTTGCTTCCTTACCTGACCCATAAATACCGGTGTCTCTTACCTAGCATTACTCTCTTACTGAAGCAAAAAAAATAAATAAAAAGTGGACACCTGTTCCACAAAAAAAAAAAAAAAAATGTCCCATACATAGCTCTCCATTTCACACGTGTCTTCTTGACATACTTGAGTTGGTCCAACTGGCCACACAACATGATTGCGTTGTTGTTACCCCTTTTTGTTGAGGTGACAGTCCAAATTCAGTTAATATTCTATACCTATTCTTATTTTACACTATTGAAGAAATGGATAGTTATAGTTCTTTCCAACCTCCCTCTTGCACATTCCTATATTGCTTTCCCTTTGTTCTTCCCCCATTTGGCCGCATTTCACCACTTTCCTATGTACCTCACTTTAATATCTATAATCCTAGAATCACACATAACACACATAAGTACCAAAAACCAATGGAGTCTTTCACTTTTTGGTCTCTATGTTTGTGTGGAGCTTGGCATCATGCACCAATGCTAAGTGAAAGTGAGCAGCTCTTCTGTGGTGCGGTTACCTCTGCTCCAATGCCACTTAAACACACCATGCTATGTCAAAATATACTAACACATGGTGAAGGTAGAATAAAGAACATTTTACTGCATTATCTATACTTATTTAAAAGTATTACATATACCTGTATTCAAACCCTCTATCATCTGGGCTGAAAAAGGAATGTGTCAATGCATTTACACCTGCTGCCACAGAGTCAGCTAAGCAGCAGTTGTGATTCATACATTCAGTACTAACTCTCAAAATTTTAGCAATGGGCCTCACATTTGCACACTGCTTAACTAAGTGCAAACAGGGAAAGCAGTAGAAATGTGCATCTCACATGCGCAAATACTTTGTCAATCATTGAGCAAACCCACTGTTAGGCGGTGCTCTATGCAAAGTAAATATCATGTATTAGTTCTGTTTACTGTCTATTTAGTCTTCATGCCATGAAACTACATGTGGAAACATAAAAAAATAAAGGCCCTATCTAAGAATATGTCACATATTTACAATGCAACCCCAGTCTCTCACTACTTGTTCAGAAATATATCAACTACGACATATAAATTAATAAGAAATGTGTGATATACCATGCACATCTTTAAAATGACAATACACATTCAGATTTTCAAATACTTGTAGTAATGTGGACACCTGTTTGCATATAGTCTGTAAAGCTGTCTCTTAAAGTATACCTGCACATTGGAAGACAGCCACCACATAATACACAGTGCACACTCATCAATCTGGTAACATGCAGAACTTGAAATATCTTGACAGCTGAACATGCCTACAATCCATTTCATGCAGGGCTCCCAACATTTTTCTTTCCAAAATCCATTGCTGATGTCATCCACCATGAGTTGTTCCGCAGCCTTGTAAAAGTCAGACTTGTTCCATAGTGTTTGCGTACAGTACTGAGTTCTCCAATCTGTATACTTAGGTAGGGGTTCTGTTCTCACTGCCGTCAACTGATGCGTGGGTGTGTTTGTGCACTTGCTTGACATTAGAGACAGCATTTTATACCAGCATGTGAGACACTGCTATTAACATTTTCTCATCACCAGACACTGGTGATGTCATCAGCTATAACTGATTTGCAGATGTGCAGTATTCCCATCAGGTCAGGGTCAGAGACTGGCCTGTAGGCCAGGCACAAGTCACCTTATCCTTTATGATGCAGATTACAGTGACAAGGCTTTTAGTCTATCCACATACATCATGACATGGTTTGTAGGGCCTGTATTTTCTTGGTGAAAAATCATGGACCTTTTTCTGTATGGACATTAGTAATATTACAGCTGTGTGCAACAAACATATGTGAGTTGTTAATGCTAAATCCATGTCTTTTACATCTGTTAGATGTCCTGACACAAGTCATCATGGGCATGCATGATGAGAATACTATCATCCTGTGGAAGTTGACCAGGTCAAGGCATTTGACACAAATCCACACTGAGGTAGATGTGGCCATAAACAACTATTTCACCAAGTGGGTAGACCACTGGATCATGTATGTGTCATCTAAATATGTTGAAATGTGTGAAGTAACATACATCTCTGGCCCAATGATCAGGTTTGTACATCAGGGCTGTCTGCTAGGCCCTTTCCTGTCCATTATTTAAGTCACAGACATCAATATTGACATGCACACCCTGTGTCCAAACAGCTGTCTGGAGGACTACAGATTGTCAGCAATCATTGACTCTAACTGTGATATTAGTATAATGTAGACATTATCAACACACCAATGATTGCTGCCACAACCATGACAACACAGAAAATGAAGCAAAAACATGGGGGGGAGTTTGTGTTATGAAAACAAATGTACAAACCAAGGATACTGTCGACAGCACACCCTATAAGCAGACCAGTTGGCATGTGATCTGTGTCCTGGGGTAGATGGTATGGGGAATGTACACCAGCATGTGACCACAGTGATGAGTAGTCCCTTGTATATAATGGAACTACTGAGTATGTGCAGGACATCCACATCATAGGCCATAATACCTCCATAGATCATAGCCTACATCACACCAATAACTGAGGACAATTCACCCTTCCTTCATGCACCTTCCTGTACATCTTGCAGTGATGTGTAACTGAAGTGTAACACCTTTGCCACACTGAGCTGCTGCACATCTTATTGGCCATACATATGTATTATTTTTGTTGTATAAACATTACTGTGTGATGGTGCGGAACACCCATCAAGGTATTGCACCAGATGCATATGTGATACCTGTTCTGGTGATGCACACAGTATAAAAATAGCTGTTTGATAACATATGGCATGGGTTCCATTCATGAGAGTGTGGATTGTGCCATATATATGCCATGCACAACAGTCAACTACCCTGGATTTATCATAATATCACATACATGTATAGCAGTGTCCATCCTAACTCATTCAGTAAATGTTACAGTGTCAGGATGGTGTGCTTGATTACCTTCATAGATTGCTGACATGTAATAGTAGTTGTACAAGTGTGTTCATGCAGAACCAGTTATGATCACTCAGAATCACATATGTTGTGTCAAGAGACATGGCATTACTGGTGGTATTATTCTGATATTGTCCATGATTGTGTGTGTTTCTTTTACTGTTGTCCATAGGCCTGTAACTGTGTCCCACTTTTTGGAGACCTATGCTGACATTACACTCATATTTAAACATATCAATTTGCACAGCTTCACAATATACAATCAACCCCAAATGTATATTACATCCCTGATAAATGTCCTCCTTGTTGTCCATGTCATGATTATCTCACAAAGACATATCTTCTTAATTATTATGTCACCTTGTCTGACAGTCACATAATATACATTTTTATTGTGAAGTCCATACTGTACTATGTTGACATGTGGTCAATGTTCCTGCTACAACTGCCTTCCATTTACATGCCCTCATCTGCTGTACTTTACAATGTTTCACCTGTCCTATTTACCTGTGTTCATTCCTACAATTCATCTGTGTGCCCCTATGCAATACAAACACTTCCCCTGACTGTTTATTTTAAATGGCAGTCCATGTATCCTTACAGATCATTTACCCAACTTGTGTACAGAATGGCTTGAATACTTTTTCACACCACTCTGCAGTTTATACACATCCTGTACTGTGTTTGGAACATATACCTTATTACATCATAAACCCTGGTAGTCATTGTGGCATTCCTTGCAATCACTCTAACCTAGATTGCTGTAAGGGAAACATGTTTGCTACCCATGATGCACTACACTGTTTCCTGGCCGCCAACATTGTTGCCTGCCATGAAACTGTGCTTGTTTACATTTAAATGCAGTGGGCGGCATGAATATGTAATTAACACTGCTGGCAGCTGTTCAGCTCGCAAACAAATAAACTTAGTGTAGGCTTTGCCCAAAACCTGCACGGAGTTTATTGAATTCTGCTGAAAGACTTTCTAATGTTCTTCATTTCAAAGAAAGAAATATTTGGAAAGTCTAACAAAAGAAAGAAATAAGGAAAGGGGGGAAGAGTGAGAGAACAAAAGAAAGAAGAAATACAAGCATTTTTCTGATAATTCAGAAAAAATCAGTAAAACAACAGAACATGTTCATAGTCATTTGAGATTTAAAGTAACCTAATTCTTCTTATGATACACAGTTATGCAGTCTAACATTATAAGTTGTAGGAGTCTTTTTAAAATACATATATAAAGATTATAAATGCTGAAATAAAAACAGAATTTTGGTAGGAGTTCATTTGTTCAGCAGTGACTTTTTTCAGTGAATTACATGAAAAAATAATCACGGGATTTTGTGTGTGAAAGTTGTGTGTGTTTGTCTGTATGTGTGTCTCTTTCATTAAATACTAAAAGTGTGAAGTGTAAGAAGTTACTAAATACTGAAGACAGCAAAGACTGAGTGTTTAGAAATGATAACCACCTATCATTCTGCTTTGAACTGACCTAATATCACATAACGAATCCTGCCATTTTCCACTTAGTTACCAATATATTTAATCCATTAATCTCATGAAAGTATAGCCTCTCTTTAAAGTTAAGGACTACAGGGCCAAGGGAAATTCATGTTTTGGTGAGCTGCCTTTGTTCATTATTGTTCAAAGAACCAAAGGCTTTTAAATCCTCTGATCTGCTGTATCATGTCAACAGAGACAAATGAAGGAATGTGTACCTTTTCAAGCTTACAAACCTGCCAGCTGTAGCTCTGTGGTTACAATAATTACATAATTAGAAGGTACAGCAGGTGAAGGTCGCTCAGCTGTCTTGAACTGGTTTGATTATGTCACTGTAATGCATGTCTACATGTGTGCGTGTGTGTGTGTGTGTGTGTGTGTGTGTGTGTGTGTGTGTGTGTGTGTGTGTGTGTGTGTGTGTGTGTTTATACATTCATATGCATACACATATAGATAAATATAATGAATTGTGCTTGGTGATATAGTAACATGTTTTTCTTACACCAATTTTACTT
This sequence comes from Protopterus annectens, assembly GCF_019279795.1. NCBI lineage: Eukaryota > Metazoa > Chordata > Ceratodontiformes > Protopteridae > Protopterus > Protopterus annectens. The sequence continues at coordinate 1,837,171,996 of NC_056731.1, forward strand.
CAAGATTTGTTTGTGTTTGTGTCTTTCGGCTTTTCCCGGTTAGGGGTCGCCACAGCGGAACTCCGGTCTGCTAATGATTGGAAGTAGAGTTTTACGTGCTGGCTTGCCGAGCCTAATGCACAACCTTCAATGAAGGAACGCCCATTCATGCATGTCGCCACACAGAAGACGCTCTAACTGAGAATCAAACGGGCAACGTCTAACTGTGAGGCGACAACGCTACCGCAGCACCACCACCAAGATACTGAGTTAAAATAATCCAGTACAGTAAACAGTAAATATGTAAATATGCTGCATGTCTGGGAAATAACACAGAGGCTAAAGCTCTGACTTGTTAATGTGTTGCTTCCTGTCACAAAAGTAAAAAGTTTGAATCTTTTCACCTTCATTTACCTCTGTGTGACCTTGAGCAAATCACTTAATGAAGAAGTTTTTTGAGACAATTGGAAATTTGGCTAGGATAGGCTCCTTAATGGTCTCCTGGACAGCATGCCTAACAAAAGCCTATGAAGGAACATGTACATCTGCAACAAAATTTCAACTTAAAACTATGCATTACAAATTCTGAAAATAAATGTTGATATAGAATAATCTAGTTTCATAATATATATCTTATTGGAATTAACAAGGAAATTGTCCTACTATATTTGTAAGTTTTTCAGTTCTTTTTAAAACTCACTTTGCATAATTTTGCATGATGCATCTCATAAATTCATTATCTCACACCACACTGAGATTTGAGCCATATATTCTGCATCATTACACTATGTAATTCTGCAATTCAGCCTTTTTATATAGCCTATCAAGTAACTCCAAAGAAGTAACTATGGACTAAGCCTTTTTAATATTCAGATGAGCTACACACACACACACACACACACACACACACACACACACACACACACACACACACACACACACACACACACACACACACATATATATATATATATATATATATATATATATATATATATATATATATATATATATATATATATGCCACTGACAGTGGTTTTGTGTAATGTTTTCAGATTTTTGAACAGGGGTGTAAAGTTAACAATATTGCTATGCATGACAGATGTGAAAGATGCTTTTTCATTTCATTATGTGTTTATTGTCTTAGCTGCATGCTGAGGTCTCTGCTGGTGCAGAAGTAATTAGTGTGTTTTTTTTAATCCTTGGCAACTGGTGAGATTCATTGGGTGGCATATAATAACCCATATTCCTTATATAAGTAATTGTGAATTTAATTAATGAAGCAAATTCAGATAGATCAAAAATAACACTCAGTTCTCATTTTGAAGTGACTACATTAATACGATTTCTATTGATTTATAAATAACACATTTTTTTTACCATAAAAGCAGCCATGACTGAAAATGCTACTATAATTTAGTCTGGTAATTAAAACTATTTTTAGAGTGTTCATATGATTACATTCACCATACTGCAGCAGACTCATTATGCCTACAATGAGGAGGCAAAATACCTTCATGACGATGGCAGGTATGTTGATTTCCATGACAAAGTCATACACTGTTATTTGAATTACAAGTATGCAATTAGAAACACTGGTATCTATCATGTGAATCTTTTATTCACTACTTATCAACAACTTTAAATGTTTCCTATATCCTAAAAAAACACCAGTTACAATGGCATGATATCTGTAATCATGCATGAATAATAAATAGCATTGGGCAATTATATATCTTATTTAATATTTATTTTAATACCACAGCTGATGTTAAAATAATGTTAAACCATTTATCCAACAATGTATCCATATATGTATATAGGAGTAATACAGACTGTACTTGTGTGTCTTTTTGTGTTTTTCTGACACATCGGGCAATAGCAATCAAGCTGGTATTGCAAATGCCACAACTGTTTGCATTCAGTATAATAATCCAATTGATTTATTGCAAGCAAACTGTATACTAACTGTGCAATAAATTAGAAAGTATAACACAACACCTTTTCAGTGGCTTAGAAGTTCAACATGCATGGGCGAATCTTTCTACAGGTATGACAATGCATTTTGATAGGTCTACTAAGTGCAGGAGAATACCTGTCTTTTTACAGCAAGCAATGTCTCTGTTCCTTGTCTACTAATCACATATTTAACTTTTATTTTAACTTTTCATTTTAACTTAATATCTGATTGTACAATTGTATTAGAGAACTGTAGTGAAAGAGACATTGTCAAAGACTAAAAGAGACTCTCTTCACTGGTTTGAATTATTATAGTCTGCCAGTTTAACTAAAAACAAACAAAAAAAAAAAGACAAAGGAGAAGGGCTGTTGATAAGGTTCACCCTAAAATTTAGGGTTCAGTTTCGTCAGTCTTCATTTCCCTAGTGGGAGCAATTTACTTAAGCAGACAGTACTTCTAAGTTGTCCCAGAAAAAATGCATTTGTGTCTCAAGTAAATAATATAATGATAAATACATCATACCTATAATACATAAAGACAGGTATCTAGTATATGGAAATAATGCATTATCACTAACAGAAACAGAAAGGAAATGGTATTTCTGCATGCTAGAGAAGCGAATGCTATCATCTTACTGTCATATAATAATTAGTTCATTGTGTTCCATATTATCATTCCATTTTCTCTTTGGTTAGAGCCATTACTCATTGTCCATTATGGATACTATCTTCTCTCCTAACATACAATCTATGGCACTATGTTTATTGTGTTATTGATTCTGCGCTTGCTTTAAGAACCTGCAAAATATCATTTATTCTCTTTTTCTTGTATCTAGTAGTGACACCCAACACATAACAGAAATAGCAGTGTCATTGGTGCAACAAGCATCACCCTTAACTTTGGTGTGGAAGGCTCTGGGTTCTATTCCCCCACTGGGTAGATTGATTGCTGATACTGCAGTGCAGTATAAGGGGAGTGTTACACTCCTGTGCATGCCATCCTTTAGATGAGCGATTAAAAAGGCCCGGTCTGCTTGAGTTGCTGGTAGCTCAGCTGGATCTAAGAGATCCCACTGCAACTATCAAAAAGAGTTGGGGAAGTCCCTGTTGCCCTGGCCAAATATCCCCTAGTAGCATAAATATCACCTCAGGTCTCTTCTGACTAGAGGCTACTAGCCTAGTGGGACTAACCTTGTCAACAAACGATAAATAAGTCAATATGTAACCCTATAGTAACGAACATTAGCATAATGATTAAAAATGTAAAAGGTAGTAACCAAGTCTTGCTATTTAAGCTGCTGATTCTATACTTTCATCAATAGCTAACAAGCAGCACAACAGATCATAAAAAGGTAGCTCTTTATTAAATTATCATTAACTGCAGCTGATGTCATTGCCTAACATGTATCTATCCACATCAAGAACCACACAAGAATGCTACATCTCCCAATGCTGGAAACACTCTTGCATCCTTCCACTCCAGAAAGACGGTTCTTCTACAGGAATGAATAACTTCATTCTCTCTCCATTATCCAAGATTCTGGAAAAATGTATCATGGTTCATGGTTCATGGGTTCATGGGTAGGTACTAGGCTATCTGCCCAAGGGCATTTATAAGCCTAGCCAGAGTGTGTCGGCTTTCGCCGCCCTATTGATTAATTAACTGAGCCAATGAAGTGATCTCAGGGGTGTATTTTCTGTTACCCATCCACTTGTCAAGGTTTCTCTTGAAGAGTGTTACTGAAGAGCTCTGCCTAATGTAGATAGGAATGTTGTTCCAAAGCATGGGGGGGTCTCTGTGGCAGGAATCTATCCCTCCAGAAATGTTCTACTTATTGTTGTGGCGAGATTTAGCTTACTAGACCTCGTGGCTCACAGTGACTTGGATTTCTTTAGGTGGAGCATGTCCATCAATTCTGAGTTGGACATGGCTTTGTAAGTCAGGCAGAGATCACCTCTGAGTAAGCGATATGCCATGGAGTACAGCCGGAGTTTTTTCAGTCGGTCTGCATAGCGGAGTTGTTTCAGTCGGTCTGCATAGAACATATGTTTGAGGCCAGTAATCCTCTTGGTGAGGTACTTTTGTGGTCTTTCCAGCTGTTGGAAGTGTCTTGTGAGGTACATCCCAAATGGGGCATTGTACTCTATGATGGGTCTGATGAGTGACAAGTAGAGGGGCACTATAACCTCTTTATTTCTAGATGTGAACCCTTTAGTAATTAGATGCACCACATAGAAGGATTTCCTAACTACTTTTGCAATATGATTGTCAAAGGAGAGATTACTATCTACCTGGGTTCCCAGATCTCTTATTACCTATTCTGTATAAAGGGGGCTGCCACCTATGTGGTAATTCTTGGGCGTTTTGTTTTTCCCAGATGGGATGACTATGCATTTTTTGGCATTTAGCTTGAGGCCATGACTTTGACACCAGGTGTCCGTCTCAGTAAGGCCTTTTTGGAGGATGTCCATGTCATGCGGAGAGTCAATTATGGCTCCCAGTTTGCAGTCATTGGCGAACGTGGTTAGCCATAGTCCTACTGTGTTTGCCTGTACTTCTGAGAAGTATATGCCGAACAGTAGGGGTCCCAGGACAGAGCCTTCCACTTGTGACTGGTTTAGAGTCAGACCTGGAGTCTGCTATTCTTACCGCGTGAGTTCTGTCTATAAGCCAGTTGGCAACCCATCTTGTGATGTAGGGGTTTATGTTCAGGCTGGTGAGTTTTTCTATAATACCTGTGTGAGGAATGGTGTTGAATGCCTTGGCGAGGTCAAGGTAGGCTGTGTGAACCACCTTTTCCTCGTCTATGGCCTTGGTGACTGTCTCAAAGAAGTCAACCAGGTTTAGTAGGCATGATCTGCCCTTAAAGCCAAACTGGGTCGGGTCAAGTGTTTGGAGGTTCCCAATGTCTTTGTTAATGAGTTCCATGATGATGCGCTCCATAGCCTTGCAGACCAGGCTAGTCAGGCTTATGGGGTGATAGTTACCAGGGTCAGTTGTGGCCCCTCCTTTGTGGAGCGGAATAACCGTTGCTGTGTGACATTCTATGGGCACGTAGCCTGTGGAGAGGCTGAGGTTGAACAGCGTGTTTAGGTGGGAGGTTAGTTTGTTCTGTAGTTCATGCAATATCAGTAGGTTCAGTATATTTTGTGCTATTTTGCACTAGCTCAGAGCATATCTGTGAGCTGCCACTTAGATTCATGACATAACTAAAGAAGGCTTTGTGGTTATCATTCAAATCCTTGGCTATTTTTCTTTCGAAGTTAGCCTTGGATGATTTTATGAGGGACCTTAGTTTCTTAGTGATACTGATCAGGGATGTCTTTCCTTCTTGGGATTTGCTTTTTTCTGAACTAGTTTCCTCCTTATATTGTATAACCTGTTTATGGCAGGGGTCCACCAGACTGGTTTCCTTCTCTTAGGGGAGTGAGTCTTGGTTTTGCTAGGGATGGCACGATCCATGCACCTTTGTAGGTGCTCATATTGAGTGCATTTGTAAAGGATTCTGCATCTTGGGCAGCGTTATCCTTTAGCATGGGGGCTGTGAAACTTACCACATCTGTCTTAAGTAAGGTGAAGTTTGCTTTAGAAAAGTTTTTCACTGTGGTTTCCTTGGTTCGGGGGGGGGGGTGGACATCCAGAGTGATTAGTTTATGGTCTGATCTAACCAGTGACAGGTTGATCTCAGGTGCGGAACACCTGTCGCTCATGTTGGTTGAGTTTACCAGCTGATCTAGGGCATTTGAGTTGATAAATTCCAGGAAGCGCTGAGCCTGGGAGTTTGTACTCAGGTAGTTTTCCCAGTTAATGGTAGGGTAATTGAAATCGCCCAATATATGGGTGTTTGGTAGGACCTTCATGTTTTCCAGTGTCTCCAGAAAGGCAGAGTGGTGGTCCTGGGTCATGGAGGGTGATCTGTAGCAGGCCACAATTTGCACTGCAGATTTGCCCGATGTTAGTTGCACATGGATGATCTCAGAGGTGTCATGCTTCGCCACTAACCTGGAGGTGTACGTATCCTTGATGAATATGGATACACCCCCTCCTTTTGTGTTTCGGTCCGTGTTCTGTGGCCAAAATGTGTGGTATGAGGTGTAGCCCAGTAGTGCTGGAGTGCTCTCTGGAGCCTTGAACCAGGTTTCAGTTACTGCACAGATGTCAACGTTCTCCATACTGAGGCATGCTTCAAGCGCATGCATTTTGAGATTTAAACTCCTGGCATTGAGTAGCATAACCCTCATTTTTTTATTTGTGCTGTTTATGGAGGCAGGTTTGACTTTTGAGCCTTGTCTAAAAAAGGCACTATGGGGGCAAGCAAGAGCCTTGGCCAGTATTCAAAAGCCTAGGGGTGACAGGTGCAAGCCATCTCTTGTGAAGCAATGTGACTTGTCGAGCATGTCATCCCAGGCTGACAGACACTGGATCCCGTTTGAATGACACCAGAAGCTTAGCCAATTGTTGAAATTGATAATTTTTTCTTTATACTGAGGTATCATTCTTGGTGAGGGCAGGATGCTACTCAGGGTCAGGGTCATACCCGCCTGGGCTACATGATCAGAGAGCTCTTCCATGTCTCTTTTCATGTAGTCCAGGGAGGTACGTCTCAGGTCATTCACACCAATATGAACAATGACAGTCATATTTGTACTTGTTCTGGAGTGACCTGAGTGCTTGTGTTATGTGGCGGATTCTGTCTCCCGACTGCCATCTAACAGTAACCTTCTCCTTGTCCAGCCTAGTGAGTGGGACGTCAGTGTGCCTGACTATAGAGTCACTTATTACTAATGTGTTAGGTATGTTATTTCGCCTTAAGGGCTGTGACTGTGCGGCACATTGATTTTGTGTTTTATGTGTTGTCTGGTTTGTGACGGGAGGTGCAGGTTTTTTGGGTGTCTGCTTTGGAGCTCTCAAGATGCTTTTGCAGGTTTTTATTTAGAGCTTCCGAGTATGATTTAGTGTATTTATGTGTATTTTTTGCCAGTGATGGTTTAGTAGGTCTATGTGAGGCTGGAGGTGTGGTGCAAGTGTTAACCTTCTCCTCATGACCGTCTGTTCCAGTCTTGGGTGGAGAGACCTTAGCCTCCAGTTTGGCTGTATAATTGCATCTCTCGCATATGTTAGCGTTTTGTGGTAGGAGGGTTATCTGTGTACATGAGGCAGTTGTAACATTGCTTCAGGATACCCAGGTTCACCAGCTGGACTGGAGAGTACACCTGAATTCTTTGGTCATGCCTGAATAGTAGGGTGAGCTGCTTAGTTGCTTGGTTGGTGAGGGGTGGATAAAGAGCCTTGCCCTGCTAGGCAATCAAGTGCCGGGGTACATTAGTGCTTGCTATTAGGTCTGAGCAAGTGCTAGACTGTAGGATGCTTTTTGAGGGCTTAGGGTTGAGAAACTAGTTTCAAGGGAAAAACTGAAGAGGAGACTTAGTGGAGCTGGGAATAATTTAACCATAGCTAACCGGTGCTGCCTGGCACGCAAAACCGTGCAAACGCAGTTTTTTAAACTACGAACTTCTGGGCTGGAACCACTCCTCGAGGAACAGATGGCTGCACAAAGTTCTCCTCTCTCACAGGTGAACAGAGAAACTTCCCTCTATCCAAGTAAGGTATGGGCAACTCAGAAACTTGTAACACAGCCCTGAATTCAGCACTAGCCTGAAAACTGGACTATATTAGCTTAGAAGGGTGGGAAACAAGGAATGTTTTTGGGGGGTTTTTTTGTTTGTTTTTTTTGAAAAGATAAGGCAAAAACAATAAAAACGACACTTAAAACAGCTTTAAACGGCTACAAGCGATCAGAAAAGGCTATCGTACTTTAGTGTGTAGCCTACAACAGTTAAACAAATTATTTAAATAAAAACGACTTTTTAAAAGTGCAGGCAGTCAAATAAGTACAACATGTGAAAAAAAACAAGCTTTTAAATCACAATAAACACTGGAAAATCAGTATTTAGGCGGAAAACAGCTAAGTACAGCAAGAAAATACAGAAAACTGATACGTAATCACTCCAAAGACTCTCTTTTAAACTAGAAGGTTTGTATCAGTTTAACACCTTCTAGTGCTTTCCAGTAGGTTAGTTACAGGAACTATGGGAAACAAGCGCAGATATGGTCTTTTAAACCAGAAAGTTGAAAGAGATGGACAGCTTCCCAAAATTATCAATAAACAACAATTCCTGGGCCAAGAACCACTCCTCTTGTTGTAGACAGGCTACCTAGTACTTACCACTCCCACTGATAAGCTAGAAGGCTCCACTCCAACACAAAAGCTTGGGGGACTCAGAAGCTTACAAACAATCCTGGAAACAGCAGATCTGTACCTGGACTAGACTAGTTACGGAAAAGGTGGGGATCAAGCGTAAACATGGGCTTTAAAACCAGAAAGTTGAGAGATATGGAAAAACTGCCCAAATGGCCAATAAACTACAATTTATGGGCCAGAACCACTCCTCTTGTGGTAGATAGGCTACCTAGTGCTTACCACTATCCTTCAGAGACGGATGCTAACACAAATCCGGTTATTTTAGCAACTTTCAAAGTTTGTATGAGCAATGTTTAAATTCTGCCCCTATTTTTGGGCCTTTGTCTCCCCCATTATTTTAGGTTTTGTCAGATTTCTTACGATAACAGGTTGAGAGGTATGTTGCCAAGGTTAAAGTGAAAGCTTATTGCAGCACAGCCATGGGAGGGGGGGGGGACTGCATACTTAAATTACCTTCTAAAACCTTAACAACTATCTGCCAAGAGTAGATTGCTAGAAACACACAGAAGGGCACAGAAAAGCAAACAAAAGAAAAAAAAAACAACAGCAACCTAGTTCAAAGTTAAGTTATTTGTACATTTTTATGTTTTAATTCTCCACTGGACAAATTATTTATTTTTCTTTAGTCAGATGATTTGGGGGTTGTTAGTCAGATGTTGTTTACTTAAATTTGTTAGTATGGGTAGAACACGGATATATTTCAGTCTCAGCCCTGGAATACAAAGAAAGTCAGAGTTGTATTTCGGTGATCCACTTGCAAATTCTCCACTACTTACTTTCTAACAACTTAGTATGATTTTCATTCCTGTCTCAGTACTGACAGCTCACCTATCCTTCTCGTAGGCAGTTCACTTGCATAGACTTATCCACAGTCTTCCTTGATGTTTCTAATGCTTTGAATACAGTCTTTTACCATAAACTGCTTCAAAATATTTCACATCTGGGTCACTCAAATTCTTACGTCTCATAACTGACCTGATACCTGCCAAAAGAATTCAAAGATTCAAAATGTTAAATGGTTTCATTCCTCCTCTTGCTAATTCTGTAGGAGTTCCACAACAGTCATATCACACCCTATCCTATTCAACATTTTTATCAATGACCTTCCTCTTCAGTTAATTAAATCTACCATTACTAAATATGCAGGCAATGCCACCATCTTCTGCTCTGCCAAATCCATGCATAAACTCCAATCACTAACCCAGCAATGCTTCTCTTTCACAGAATCCTGGCTCAATGACCCCAACCTTGTTCTTAACCCCCACCAAAAAAAGATAAATAAACTGATGCTTTTTACTCCCAAAGCCCGCCAGAATTCTGCAACCACCTTCACTTCACATTGTCAAATGGGACATCCATTTAACAGATTAATCACAATAAACTACTAGGACTAACCAAAGATCAAAACATGAAATTTGACCTCCACATCAAACAAATCACAAAGAAAAAAAGTCAAAACCTGGGCTTAGTCTACTAAACCAAATTCTATCTCACTGAATCCATCAGAAAACATATTGTAAATGCTTCACTTCTCCCTATTCTCTCTTTGCCACCTCCATGTTTACTGACCTTCAACCTTCTGACTGTCTATCCTGGAACAAATAACCAACTGTGCATCCAATTCAGCCTCATACACCCATAACTGCAGACTTCTCATGCAGATAAACTGGATTTAATCTCCTTACATTCTAGCAAGTAAAACAAGCTCATAAAATACTACACTTTCTCAACAAGTGTCCAGCTCATGTCATGGTACATGGTACCTTTCCATGCGCTTAGATATCTTGCTAAAATTCTATCTAGCATCACTTTCTCCAGTAACATGCCAATTCATGTGAAGCAGAGCACCTCTAACACACTGTTTAAAAGGAACTTGGATGAATGGATGGGGCGCCATAAATTCATACAGGGGATAGCGCCCACAACCCTCCTGGACATGGGCAGTTATTAATAAATACAACCCTGGGTATTGACTAGAGTATCTATGGTATTATATTGGGATGAAATGACCTCTGGGTTGATAGCCTAGTAACCTCCTACGATCCTATGATCCTATGAAATGGGGATGCTCTACTCCTCCCATATAGCCAACTCTAGAATTCCTTTCTTTTTATGAGAAAGAATAAACTCTCAGCAGTTCAAGTCACAACTAAATATCACCTTCTCTCCAAATGGATATGCCACTGTTCATCTCCAACTGGGTGATTTCTCAACTCACCTCTAAAACTGCTTTCCTAAACTTTATAAACATCCCCTTAGTCATGTTCAGTCCTCCATCTTATACCTCCTCTCTATTCAGCTTTCATTCCCTTTTCACCTGAATCCTTTCAAGCCAAACTACTTCCTCCTTTATCCCTTATGCATATATCGGCTTTAGTGTGTGTGTGTGTGTGTGTGTGTGTGTGTGTGTGTGTGTGTGTGTGTGTGTGTGTGTGTGTGTGTGTGTGTGTCTTTCGGCTTTTCTCAGTTAGGGGTCACCACAGCAGAACTCCGGTCCGCTAATGATTGGCAGTTGATTTTTACGTACCGGCTTGCCAGGCCTGATGCACAACCTTCAACGAAGGTACGCCCATTCATGCATGTCTCCACACAGAAGACACTCTAGCTGAGAATCGAACCGGACTGCGTCTTACTGTGAGGTGACAATGCTACCGAAGCGCCACCACCGCGGGTATATTATTATTTTTTAAATCCTGTCATGTAATGCTTTTATGTTAATCTGAAACTTTTTTTTTCTTTTATGTTCTACTGTATTTAATATTATTGTTAATTTGTACTTGTGTTCCCTGTTGGAGCTTTTCTTCCTGAACCTCCACTAAAAAATGGTTTTGCCCAGTCGGACTTTCCCCGGTAAATAAAGGCAAATAAATAAATGTGCTGCTCATATCCAGCCCTTTTAAAAGATGACTGGATGCAGATTGCATATTTAATTAGTGTGAGGTTAAATATCCAGAAATAATAGCAGAAAATGTGGCAGCACAAAACAGAATGCAATAGAGACCAATAAATGTCCCTTGGGTCTGACCAAAGGATATTTATAAAGGAAGGTGTGGCTAGCTTTGTTAAATGTGTCCTGAACTGTTATTTCCAACCAGGACACAAAGCTAAAGACATCAGAATTCATTTCTTGGTGTTGATGTAGGAACAAACAGCCACTGGACAAATATCAGCCATGCAGCATGCTGTGAAGTCAGATCAACTTACGCTTCAGTGTACTAAGGAGAGCCTTGAGTACAGGTCCTAACTTCACTTTCAAACCATCTTATTAAATGCTGTTTGCCATAGAAAAAAATGCCACGCCTCTTAGTAATAAAATAAATTAGCCTAAACATTGTGGCTTTCACTGAATCTTTGACAAACAGGCACTCTTACTGAGATGCAAATGTCATACTGTCAGGTGTGAGGGTAGGAAAATTGATGTAGACTCCATCCCTTTTACTCTCACTCTCTTGCTCTCTCTCACTACATTAGGTAAAAAAAAATCAAATGTTTTTCAAAGAGAATACTTAAATTAATCAGGGCCATTTTCCTGTTTGCCTTATTTCATTCCCCAGTAACTCAGTTCCTCTCAGGGCCATGGATGAGCTGCTGCCTGCTGTGGCACTCAACAAGTGCAAGGGTACAAACTATCCCTGAACAAGGCAATAATGCACTACAAGATGCACACATATATCACCAGCACATAACATGAGCTATTAGGAGGGTTGCCAAGTCACCTGCAGGCACCACCTCTATTTCTTTAGGTTTGCCTTCCACAGGCTACTACTGATGAGATGAACTTAGCATGGTTACTTTCTACTGCAGTCTGTTATGCATCTGGTATTGACAGCAGAACCATAATTTTGTCTTTCTGGTCACTGACATATATTTACATCCAAGGTTAAAGGACAGGAAGAACCAAATAACTATATAAAATGTTGGAACTACATGGCCACTGTGAATCTGAGCTATTTCTGTGCCCTACTCCAAATTCTAACCCATTTTATACCCTGCTGTAAGGATTCTGCCTTCTATATCATGCTGTCACTGTTCATTATTTATATATGGTTAGCATTATTTTTCTGTTTTTTTGTACTAGTGCACATTCTAACTTGTCACATATTTGCACTTTGGTGAAGTGTTGGATGGTTATTGCTGCACTGCACATGCACAGCCTGACTCCTGCTAGTGCAGAAGGTGTGTCCTGCTTCACTCACCTTCCACCCCCCAATTCCCAATATGCTCCTAGCCTTCACTACTTTTAAATGCTGCCATTCTAACCACAAACTACCCTCCTTCAAGACCTACAAATTGTACCACCAAGCAATTACTAATAATGCACTAAGCACTGCATCAATTTTCTTCAAACAAAATCAGAGCTAACACAGAAAGATATATATACAGATCATACCCCAAGTTTTAGACCTCCACATACTTAGGGAGATAAGCCCATATTCAACACAACATGCAATCATTCACATCTATTAATTTAAGCCTTTACTTCTTCTCAGCTTCCGCAATACTAGATAAAAACAATCACACCAGCCACTCACATTGCATATAGTTTTGTCTTCAAAAGTAAAGTGTCTATTTACATTACAGCCCTCAGCAATAGCACTCACCTTTCATGACACTATAACTAAAACCTGCTGTTCACCCATCATACCGACAAAGCAAATACAAGCAGAAATAATTCATGTTAAACACCTCTATGGCGTCTTTATAGCCCTGTACTGAAGTTTACTTAAAATTTGCTATTCCCACACCAAGTAAATTACTACATATCAAAGCTGTTATATTAGCAAACCAAACATTTCCAACAAAAATACCACTCATGCTATTTGTATCACTACTAACAATACTGAAAGCAGCAGACACACAGCTAAACCCAGGGCTACAACTAGACCAGCCTTTTAACTATGATCAGCAAAATCAACCTAAACAGCACAATATTACTATAGCAGTATTCAATATCAAAAGCATAAATGACAAATGGGCAACCACTGAGACCTGGGTCTTGCAGAACAACCCTACTAGAACCATCAGAACAAGTAAAATAATAAAACGACATTAAACAACTCTACTACTCTAGCAGTAACTGATTCCTGGCTTAATAAACAATACTGTGCTTCCCATTACACACATCAGAAATGCTGCTTTTACAACAATGCACCTGGCTGTATAGAGGTGGCAGTGTTCTCCTATCAAAAAACACAAGACATATTAATCAACACTAACATTTCAGGTACTGATCCCAAGTGTCTACTTGTGGCTACTTTTGCAACTCACCTTCAGTAATTCACTAAATATGCACATTGCCCTTCTTTATAGCCCTCCTCTAATAGCCCTCAGAATATTTGAGCAGTATACCGATATTTTCCAGAGGAAAAAAAATAAAAGACTAGAAACTACTACTGCTATGTGACTTTAAACAAAACTCCTTAGGCCCACATAAAAAGACACCATAACTAAACATTGGCTAATTACAACCTAACACAGATAGTCAAACAAATGCATCCTCAGTTGCTATAACCAATTTCCCTTAACAATGTCGGGGGGGGGGGTACGATACTGTAAAATAGCCTTGGTGACCAGAATCCAGTATTAATCATGTGGTCTTTCAAAGCCAAAAAATGTAAACACTCTCTCAAATACATGAGATCACTGCAGATGCAGTACAAAATGAACTAGAGATAGACAGCACTGACTGCAGACAACTGTTTCATGACAGCAACCATGCAACTATCCAGACCTCTTCTTACACCCTTCTACAGTCTGTCCAATACAAATTCCTTCCACCCATCCATCCATAACCCCTTTTTTCCATTTTTGCACATGAGGTTGGGGTGCCACATCAATGGAGACAATCACCTAGAGTCAATATTCACACTGTTGGGTGGCTACCCTGCTGCAGTTGTTCTTCCATACAGCAAACATGCACACACACTCACACATGTGACAAATTTAGAGTATCCAATCTGCCTAATATATGTCTTTGGATTGTGGGAGGAAACCAGAGCACCTGGAGGAAACCCACTTGAACACATGGAGAATGTGAGATTCCACACTCTAGGCACCCCAGCTGAGAATCAAACTAGAATAGATAGTCCCCCATTAAATAGTGACAAATCAGATCTGTCAAATGCCCAAAGATAACTAAAGAAATTAAACAAATTCTAAAAGAGAAAACGTGTGGTATCAGTGAAAAAAAAACCTTGATAACATGATAAAAAACAGACTTCCCATATACGCAGTCAAAATTTGTGTATAGCAACCAGTGCAGATAAACCACCCAAGAGTCTCCCAGAGACTCCCCCATCAGTGGAATAGATTTCCTCTCCACGTCAAGCAGAGTACTTCATTATCTCTCTTTAAGAGGAACCTGGATAACTGGATGGCAAATAGAAAATACATCTCTGGGATTCCACCTGTGGCCCTGTTGGACAGGGACATTGGGTGCTTACTTGTGAGAACATGGGCTAATTTATTGGCTAGGCTTATAAGAGCCTCAGGGCCAGTAGCCTAGTAAAGTGCTATGATCCTAAGTAAGAAACAAGCAAATCTCACATTTAGGCACACCCAGGTGATTCATAAACTTGTTTAAACACTTAACCAATAACCACAAACCCTCTGGAAACAGATACACTAACTACAGAATACATAAAACAAAATCACCTGAACCTACAATTGCTAAGTTTAACTAACTCAGTCAGCCCGCAATCCACAAAGTTCTCCAGTCCATATGTCCAGCCTGCCCTCTTTCTGCCTCAAGTACACCAGAAAGAAGCAAGTCTGTGAAAAATGAGAAAACTTGAATATCATCAAATTCACAAGAGACAGTACTCTTCATCCAACATTTATAAAGCAGCCTGGCTCCATGACTCAGAGGAGTAGGGTCCAACAAGTGACCCCAGTGACTAGAGTGCAATCAGTGGCTCCAGAATTGGAAAAGCTAGGTAGGGAGAAGGAGAAGTGAAGGAGTGCACTCCTCGCTTACCTTTCCTGGTTGGTGTGGAGGGGTGCACACTAAAGGACACACTAGGTTGGTACGATGTCCCTGGTGGACACTAGGGAAAAAAACTACTGGTGCATCAAGGAGGGGCAGGGCTGATTGGAGGGATTGGTCCTTGTCGAAGTGAGGTGATGTCCTCAGTAGTCAGCCTATTGCATGTCCATCTTCAGTTGGAGGGAATGGTCCTTGTCGAAGTGAGGTGATATCCTCACTAGTCAGCCCATTCCATGTCCGTCCTCGGCATTTGGCTAAGCACAAGTGGAGGAAAGGGCTGTAGAAATGTTGTTGTTTGTCTTTCAGCTTTTCCCGATAAGGGGTCGCCACAGCAGAACTCCAGTCCGCTAATGATTGGCAGTAGATTTTTATGAAATGCCGAGGTGCCAGTTCGAAACCCAACCTTCAACGAAGGCACCAATGCAAAACTTTAAACTGCCTCTAATGGCTCTCTAAATGAAGGACCCTCCCAGTTTATTCATGCCCAAATGATGGGGAGTCATTGTGGCAAATGGCTGGGAAGGAGCTGATAATCCAACAGATAGTGAGGACAAAAGACCAAAACATATAGCTAGACTATATTATATATCTAATCTAACCCTAACCACAGCAATTATTCAATACAGCTGAAATGCACCACTATAATATCCATTCCCAAAACCAAGAATACAACAGCACCTTCTGACTTTAGAAATACAGTCATGTTATATCCCCTTGTTAAAAATCTTAGCTAGATTCCCATATAGTTAACTGACAAAAATATTCCAGATTATGATTTGCAGTCAAATAAGCAGCATGGCTTTGGGAAAGGTGTTAATGCACTAACAGTTACGCACAAAATTATTGTCCATCCATATACTGACCACTTCTGACCTTGTTGCATTATGCACAGCAGTGGGGTGCTCTGCACTATTTAGATGCAATTTTTATTTATTTATTTATTTATTTATTTTGTGTTTATAATGGTTACCTAATACTGCCTACATTCATCCTGGGCCCTCATAGTTTGCATTGTGGCTAAAGGTTGCTACTGGTAGGGCAACTTGACTCTAAGATGCACTTAGTTGCACACTGTTGCTGTTTGTTTATAGGAATTCCTTGTGCCTCCCAGCTTGGCTGCAATGCCTTGTATAATACTGCCATTGCCCACAGGTCAGTTATTTAAATTACTGTTGCTGTTTTACTAGCTCATTGCTGCTTCCATACCATTTCATACCTATCGATAGCTATTTATATCTATTTCCCTTTGTACATAGGCTAATTATTGACGGTAATTATATCTGGCGGCATTCGAGCATATGACAACTAAAATATGATAAATATAATCATTGTGTGGCACCTGAGCCATCAGATGATGCTCCAGGAACTTGGTAGAGCAAAAGTGCTAAGTCAATGTGTTTTTACTTGGTTTTAACTTTAAAGAATTATTGAAAGTGTCCGTTATAGCAACACGTTAGTGGTGGATTAATTTTATGGTTATCTAGAACTTTAGAACTGTTGCTTGATGTTCAAAAATATATTCCAGTGTCAATGAATTAAATCAACTTGACCTACCACAAAACTGATATGTATTTGGAAGAACTCATTTTGAACAGTCTCATCCAGTTATTTTTTGCATTCTCAAAGTGCATAAAGATGCATCTAACCTCCCAGTGAGACCTATAGTTTCAGTTAAAAGTTCAAGAACCTATCCATTGGCTGTATACAAAGAGTGAAAGTTGAAAGCATTCATGAATTCTTTTTCCTACATCCTAAGAGATTCATGGGATTTCCTGAGATGATATACCAAAGATTTATTTTGTGAAGGATCACTCTTTAGTATGTACTGATGTATGATTTGTTTGGCTGTATTCCGTTCTATGAAGGTTTGGATTTGTTCTCTGAAGCCTTACTGAAATGCCATTCCCTTAAAGTTCATGACTTTTTAATTTTGTACTTTCTGGATCTCGTCCAGGACAACATTTTCATATATTTTGATTGCAAGTATTATAAGCAGACACAAGGTGTTGCAATGGGCACAATTTGTGCCCCTCTTTTTGCAAGCTTGGTCATATGGGCCTGGGAGCAGAGGTATATTTTCAATTCCCAGTTTATGGATTATTGACAGCTATAAACCAGCTTTTTGGATAATATTTTTATTTTGTGGAATGACGCTAGATCCAAATTGAACAAGTTTATAGAATATATAAATTCCACTATGTAATTTCTTAAAATTACTTTCAGTGTCTCAGAGGACTCCTTCAAATACTTGGATGTAACTATATATAGGATAACAGTCACTATGGTTCAAATATATACAGGAAATGCACTATTTCAAATGTCTGTTAGCACTTTCATAGTGACAATCCATTGTCCCAAAAGAAATCTTTGATCAAAGGGCAATTTATCAGGATCAGTAGAATGATCACTGATAATAAGGTGTTTGACAATGAATGTAATAAGCTAGCCAAGATATTTTTTGATATAGGATATCTGAACCAGTTTGTCAAAGGCATCAGAGTACAAGTTGTCAGTTTAAGAGATACTAGATTTAGTCCCATTCTTGGTCAGAGAGAGATGCACAGGCAAACACCCCTACACCAACAAGCCCATTAGACTTCAGCAGAAGTCTAATTGTTAAGCATCATCCACTGAATGTTGAAGTGAAAAAATCCTGTCTACATATTGGAACAACTTTAACATGGACCAGAGTATAACCAATGTGATCAAAGAAAAAGCAGTTATTATTTATAAAAGGAGTAGGAATATGAAAAATGTCCTACAGAAACACTACTCTCAGTATTTTATATCTAAAAAGGCCATGAGGAAATGAGAACATTGTAACCAAACCCCTTACATTTTGGAACAGGATACTGTTTCAATTGGGAACCCTTGTTTTAAGATTTACTTAGCTGACGAGGTTAACTGTTCAATTAAGGGGGTGGTGTATACTGCTATTTGTGACCCCTATGGTGCATTTTATGTTGGGAAGACTGAAAGATCTTTTAAAAGAACATATTTATGAGCATAATTATTGTATCAGTAAAATGAACCTGAATAATGTTCTTTATAAGCAGAAGAAATTAGAAGTTATGTACTCACCATAACGTTCCATCTGAGTAGGTGACTTCATTCGGATGCAACCTGTGGGTATCGGATCCGACCTCGGATCCGAGCCGGCAATTCAAAAGCTTAGGCTCCGAGCTCCTAGCTCCTCCCTCTTACCCATAACCCCTTGCCAAGCCCTGACTGACCTCAGATTGAGTTTGCCTCAAATACTGACAACAGTACACTAAAACAGCATAAATACTCGCTCTATAAAGGTCAGGGGGATGGAGGGGGGGATGGTTGCATCCGAATGAAGTCACCTACTCAGATGGAACGTTATGGTGAGTACATAACTTCTAAATCTGAAGTAGGCAGACTTCATTCGTCTGCAACCTGTGGGACAGAGTCCCTAGCTACCTGAATCTTGGTGGCCGTCATGGAAGGATGTTTCGAGCACCGCTGAGCCAAAGGATGCTCTTCCTCTAGAAACAACATCCACCTTGTAATGAGAAATAAAAGTATGAGGCAAGGCCCAAGTAGCTGCCGAGATATCATCCAATGATACACGGGACTTAAAGGCGGCTGACGTGAAACTGCCCTAGTAGAATGAGCCGTAACCCTCTGAGGAGCAGGTCTACCTGAAGTGTCATATGCCTGCAGAATACAATTAGCAATCCACTTAGATAGTGTGACTTTAGATACTGCTTTACCCAGAGCAAATTTAGCAAAGGAGACTAACAGCTGATCTGATTTCCTGTGGCCAGCTGTTCTGTTAATATAAAACGTAATTGTCTATGAACATCCAAGGAATGCAATTTGTATTCTCCTTTGTTTGAGTACTTGGGAAAAAACACAGGTAAATTGATTGACTGGTTAATATTGGATTCAGAAGAGACCTTCGGAAGAAAAGAAGGATTGGTCCTGAGGCACACCCTATCAGGGAAGAAAGAAAGGTAAGGCGGCTTGACGCACAGAGCCTGAAGCTCAGACACTCTTCTGGCTGAAGTGATAGCTACCAGGAAGGCAGTCTTCCAGGAAAGGTACTTTAAATCAGTAGAAGCTGCAGGCTCAAGGGAGGAGCAGTAAGGGCTTGCAGAACTAAAGACAAGTCCCAGGGTGGTACAACCTCCTTGACTGGAGGCCTCAACAAAAACTCCTTTGAGAAATGTTTTGCATAATTTCGCGTCATAAGGGAGCTGTGTCATGACCAATGTGATAATGCAAGATAGCTGCCAATTGTACCTTAATCGTGGAAGAACTAGCCCCTTGATGAAAGAGGTCTGTTAGAAAATCCAGCACCGCTGGACATAGGTGCCGAGAAAGGATCCAAAGTTCTCTGTACTGCCCATATAGAGAATCTCTTCCATTTACTCCGATAAACCTGCCTGGTGGAAGGTTTATGAGCTGCCACTAATATGGCCTTGACCGGTGATGAGATACCGAGTCCTAATTAAGGATGGAACTGGAGCAGCCAAGCTGTCAACTTCAGGGTCCGCAGATTGGGAACTGACATTCCCAGAGGGTGGGAGATGAGATCCGGAATTGGATCCAGAATCCAGGGTGGATTGATTTTGTGAGACCATACGAAGGGGAACCAAGGTTGTCGAGGCCAGAATGGGGCAATGAGAATCATTCTGCTCCCCAAACTGTTGGCTTTCTGCAGAAGCCTCTGCATCAGAGGAAGTGGAGGGTAGGCATAAAGGAGACCGGGAGGCCAAGCATGCACCAGAGCATCTCTCGGGAACTCCCCTGGTGGGGGAAGCAGAGCGAAGAAATTGTCGCATTTGGCGTTTGAGGGAGGCAAAAGATCGCAACAGGGTTGCACCCAAACGGCAAAAATCTTCTTCGCTACTTGAGGATTGAGAGACCACTCGTGTGGAGAAAGGATGGTGCGACTGAGCTTGTCCGCAAGGATGTTGGACTTTCCCGGAATGTGCGTTGCTACCAGAAAGCGTTTGGTGGAAATTGCCCATTCCCAGACTCTCATGGCCTCTCGACAAAGGGTAAGACCTGGTTCCTCCCTGTTTGTTGATATACCAGACTACCGACATGTTGTCTGTCTGAATCGCAATAGTCCCTGAAGGAAGAACGTGGTGAAGTGCTTGCAACGCCAGGAGCACCGCCCTCATTTCAGGACATTTATATGCAATGACGTCTCTGTGGGATTCCACGTGCCTTGGACAATCTTTCCCGCAGAATGCCCCCCCCACCCGAAGCAAGAAGCGTCCGTGGTCACTGTGGCTCGGTGAAATGCAGCGCAAGGTCTCCCTGCCAGGGGCCCGGAGAAAGAAGCCACCAAAGAAGGGAGTCCCTGCACGCTCTGCTGACCGCAATCGGAGCGTTTAGAGAAGAACAAAGAGGGGACCACTGAACCTGAAGGGTCCATTGAAGAACCCGCATGCGTAAATGGGCATGAATGAGAAGCGGAATAGCTGCCGCCCTAGAACCTAGGGCCCTCAGGACCGAAGCTGCAGTTGGAGATGGTTGCAGGATCGCTGTCACATGACACTTCAGGCTGGCAATACGGTCTGGTGTGAGGAAGGCTCGCATTGATCTGGTGTTTAGTCTTCCTCCTATGAAATCTATAACTTGTGTGGGGTTCAGTAAAGATTTCTCCCAGTTGATCGTGATGCCCAGCCTTGGTGCTAGTTGAAGAAAGTAATCCCTGGCTGAGCACAGAAGATGCCTTGATGATGCCGTCAGGAGCCAGTCGTCCAGGTAACGGAAAGACCTGTAATCCCTGGAGCCTCAGGTGGGCCGCTACCACCGCTAGCACCTTGGTAAACACCCTGGGGCTGAGGTGAGACCAAAGGGAGGACCCTGAAGTGCTAATGACTGGCACCCAGCCGGAAGCGAAGAAACCTCCTGGATCGCCTGTCCATCCGAATGTGGTAGTACGCGTCCTTGAGGTCTATGGAGCACATCCAGTCGTTCTCCCTCAAGAGGAAGTATAGATTGCAGGGTGACCATCCGGAACTTTTGCTTGGTTACTGACAGGTTCAGCTGGGAAAGGTCTAAGATTGGTCTTAAGTCCCCCGTCTTCTTTGGCACCAAAAAGAACCTGGAGTAAAACCCTAATCCGGTTTGATCTCGGGGGACGCGCTGGATAGCTCTTTTTTCTAGCAGCTGTTCGATTTCGATAGCTGCCGCCTCCCTTTGGTCGGGTGGAACATCTGGGAGGCTGCGAGATTTGGGAACCTTGAATAGGGGAATTGAATATCCTCTGGATATGACTTGAAGCACCCAACTGTCTGTTGTTATGGACTCCCAAGAAGTCAGGTGCCTCGAAAACCGCCCCCCCGACTGCCTCCAGAGACAGACAGCCGGGCAACCCTTCAGGGCTGCTGCGTGGGTCTATCAGAGAAAGGTTCTCTGGACCCAAAGTTGCCAGGAGCCCCCCTGCCTCTAGCACGACGACCTCCCCGTCCTCCTCTGCCACGGAAGGACTGGTTGTCCGGAGCAGGTTGGGACTGCTGCGACTTCCGGAACCACATCTTCTTCTGTCCCTTTTGGTTCTTAGAGAAGGACCTCTGGGGAGCTGAGAAGCGGACTCGACGGCAGACAGCGTCTTCCCGTCCTTTTCGCTCTGGACTAATGTCTCGCGAACAGTCTTGCCAAACAAGGCAGAACCATCGAAGGGGGCATTCGCGAAGGTCGCCTTGAAGGGCTCTGCAAAATCACAATGGCGGAGCCAGGCCTGTCGCCTCATGACTAGGCCTGCTCCGCTGGCTCTAGCGGCTCCCTCAGTAGCATGAGAAAGCAGCCGCATAGATGTATTGGAAACTGATCTGAGAGTGGCCATTCGGGTGGAGTAAACCTGATTATCCTCACTCGAGATGGACTCCGGGAGAGATGCAGTGTATTCTTTAATCAGATCCCGCTGCATCCTAATGACATGTGCCATGTAGTTCAGCGCTCTCAAGGAGAAGGTTGCTGAACTAAAAACTCGCTTCCCAATGTGATCCATCGAGCGGGACTCCTTGCCCGGAGGATGCATGGAGGGACTCTCCTGGGCCAATTCCCTCTTCGTGGCTGCAGCCATCATCATGGCATCTACTGGGGGACCCTTACTCCAGTGGGTGCGGTCAGACGGAGGAGAAAGAATGCGGTCCGGGCGCTTAGGGATAGGCTCAATGGTGTCCGGATCCTTCCACGCCCTGATGGAAATAAGATCCACCAGGGGGTCAGCAGGAGGGACACCCAAGAGGTAGAAGGGCCCGCCTCGAATGCCTCCAAGAACACAGACTCGTCCGAAGAAGCCTTGGGGCAGACCACCCCCTGATCCTTAACATCTCCATGATGTCTCCAAATGAGACGCCCCTCAGGGGTGACCTAGGGGAGCCTTCCCCCTTCATCCCAAGGTCCTTTTTTGGGGGCTTTGACACCCAACCTTCAACGAAGGCACCAATGCAAAACTTTAAACTGCCTCTAATGGCTCTCTAAATGAAGGACCCTCCCAGTTTATTCATGCCCAAATGATGGGGAGTCATTGTGGCAAATGGCTGGGAAGGAGCTGATAATCCAACAGATAGTGAGGACAAAAGACCAAAACATATAGCTAGACTATGTTATATATCTAATCTGACCCTAACCACAGCAATTATTCAATACAGCTGAAATGCACCACTATAATATCCATTCCCAAAACCAAGAATACAACAGCACCTTCTGACTTTAGAAATACAGTCATGTTATATCCCCTTGTTAAAAATCTTAGCTAGATTCCCATATAGTTAACTGACAAAAATATTCCAGATTATGATTTGCAGTCAAATAAGCAGCATGGGTTTGGGAAAGGTGTTAATGCAGTAATAGTTACGCACAAAATTATTGTCCGTCCATATACTGACCACTTCTGACCTTGTTGCATTATGCACAGCAGTGGGGTGCTCTGCACTATTTAGATGCAATTTTTATTTATTTATTTATTTATTTATTTTGTGTTTATAATGGTTACCTAATACTGCCTACATTCATCCTGGGCCCTCATAGTTTGCATTGTGGCTAAAGGTTGCTACTGGTAGGGCAACTTGACTCTAAGATGCACTTAGTTGCACACTGTTGCTGTTTGTTTATAGGAATTCCTTGTGCCTCCCAGCTTGGCTGCAATGCCTTGTATAATACTGCCATTGCCCACAGGTCAGTTATTTAAATTACTGTTGTTGTTTTACTAGCTCATTGCTGCTTCCAGACCATTTCATACCTATCGATAGCTATTGATATCTATTTCCCTTTGTACATAGGCTAATTATTGACGGTAATTATATCTGGCGGCATTCAAGCATATGACAACTAAAATATGATAAATATAATCATTGTGTGGCACCTGAGCCATCAGATGATGCTCCAGGAACTTGGTAGAGCAAAAGTGCTAAGTCAATGTGTTTTTACTTGGTTTTAACTTTAAAGAATTATTGAAAGTGTCCGTTATAGCAACACGTTAGTGGTGGATTAATTTTATGGTTATCTAGAACTTTAGAACTGTTGCTTGATGTTCAAAAATATATTCCAGTGTCAATGAATTAAATCAAGTTGACCTACCACAAAACTGATATGTATTTGGAAGAACTCATTTTGAACAGTCTCATCCAGTTATTTTTGGCATTCTCAAAGTGCATAAAGATGCATCTAACCTCCCAGTGAGACCTATAGTTTCAGTTAAAAGTTCAAGAACCTATCCATTGGATGTATACAAAGACTGAAAGTTGAAAGCATTCATGAATTCTTTTTCCTACATCCTAAAAGATTCATGGGATTTCCTGAGATGATATACCAAAGATTTATTTTGTGAAGGATCACTCTTTAGTATGTACTGATGTATGATTTGTTTGGCTGTATTCCATTCTCTGAAGGTTTGGATTTGTTCTCAGAAGCCTTACTGAAATGCCATTCCCTTAAAGTTGATGACTTTTTAATTTTGTACTTTCTGGATCTCATCCAGGACAACATTTTCATATATTTTGATTGCAAGTATTATAAGCAGACACAAGGTGTTGCAATAGGCACAATTTGTGCCCCTCTTTTTGCCAGCTTGGTCATATGGGCCTGGGAGCAGAGGTATATTTTCAATTCCCAGTTTATGGATTATTGACAGCTATAAACCAGCTTTTTGGATAATATTTTTATTTTGTGGAATGACACTAGATCCAAATTGAACAAGTTTATAGAATATATAAATTCCACTATGTAATTTCTTAAAATTACTTTCAGTGTCTCAGAGGACTCCTTCAAATACTTGGATGTAACTATATATAGGATAACAGTCACTATGGTTCAAATATATACAGGAAATGCACTATTTCAAATGCCTGTTAGCACTTTCATAGTGACAATCCATTGTCCCAAAAGAAATCTTTGGTCAAAGGGCAATTTATCAGGATCAGTAGAATGATCACTGATAATAAGGTGTTTGACAATGAATGTAATAAGCTAGCCAAGATATTTTTTGATATAGGATATCTGAACCAGTTTGTCAAAGACATTAGAGTACAAGTTGTCAGTTTAAGAGATACTAGATTTAGTCCCATTCTTGGTCAGAGAGAGATGCACAGGCAAACACCCCTACACCAACAAGCCCATTAGACTTCAGCAGAAGTCTAATTGTTAAGCATCATCCACTGAATGTTGAAGTGAAAAATCCTGTCTACATATTGGAACAACTTTAACATGGACCAGAGTATAACCAATGTGATCAAAGAAAAAGCAGTTATTATTTATAAAAGGAGTAGGAATATGGAAGATGTCCTACAGAAACACTACTCTCAGTATTTTATATCTAAAAAGGCCATGAGGAAATGAGAACATTGTAACCAAACCCCTTACATTTTGGAACAGGATACTGTTTCAATTGGGAACCCTTGTTTTAAGATTTACTTAGCTGACGAGGTTAACTGTTCAATTAAGGGGGTGGTGTATACTGCTATTTGTGACCCCTATGGTGCATTTTATGTTGGGAAGACTGAAAGATCTTTTAAAAGAACATATTTATGAGCATAATTATTGTATCAGTAAAATTAACCTGAATAATGTTCTTTATAAGCAGAAGAAAGACTGCTTTTCTTATAAGAGGTTCCTATTTGCAATACTGGAGAAAGTTGTGGTGAATCCCTGGGGTGGACCTTGGAAGCCTGTTTTGGAGTATAGAGAATTGTAATGGCAACTGACATTAAATGCACAAGATCCACCTAGCTTAAGTGACAATATCAGCATATCTAGTGCCCTTAATTTGTAATAGTGAACATTTAAAGAACTTTTCAAGATTTTTATATGTTATCATAGACAAAATTATTTAGATTAGTAATGTATATTATAAATGGTATCTTCACACTTATTAAATGAAGTATATCGATTAAAACTGCTAGGAGTGGTCGAAAAACTGAGCGCGATTAAAGTAGTGTTAGGAATTCAAATTTTATTAGCACTTTTGGCAAGGTCAGTGCCTCCCCTTCTTCAGATGACAAACATTAATTAACAAGTATTTTATACTAAAATTGAAACAATTAATCAATTAAATTGTTCTCTTAAGCTGTAGTTAAAGAGAATGAAATTAGAAACCAATTTGGGGCCATGAAGGATATATAAACGAGCAAAGATCT
>NC_056731.1:1837198303-1837235803 GCF_019279795.1 Protopterus annectens
TACTCAGCAAACACTATAATGTATTGATGGTGGCACAACCCCAAGGAAGTACGTAGCAAACTCAGCAACCACTATAATGTATCGATGGTGGCACAGCCTCAAGGAAGAACGTAGCAAACTCAGCAACCACTATTATGTATTGATGGGGGCACAACCTCAAGGAAGTACATAGCAAACTTAGCAACCACTGTATGGTATCAGTGGTGGCACAACCTCAAGGAAGTATGTAGCAAATTCAGCAACCACTATAATGTATCGATGGGGGCACAACCTCAAGGAAGTATGTAGCAAACTCAGCAACCACTGCATGGTATCAATGTCCAGACAGCCTGAACAATTCACTGCTATTCTTTCAAATAATATATCTATCATGAGTAGTAAAGCAAGGGTCATGACAAAACTGTCCAATGGCTACATGGAGTATAGATAAGCAGGGGCTAAGGTGGTAGAGGAAGCATCTCCCATTACTACCTGGTATTATTTCTAGCCTCTTCTTGGATGGATTTTTCTATTGTACCTTTTGGAAGCTAATCAACAAAACAGGTATTTGTTGAGGTTGTTCTGACTAAATAAAAAAAAATGTAAAACCATACTGTTCAGCCACAGGAACTATAAGAAACCAATCATTTCTTTAAGTCTTTGTCAGGCTAAGTCAAATTATATTTCAGCTTTTTGCTTTTTTCAGTTATCTAATCTGAATTCACTCGGGTTGGTATTGGTATATTTTCCTACTTATGCAAGCAAGATGATTTCTGGACTGCTTACTCCTGGATTTCTTCAACATACATTTCTGAAAAGAATTTAGACTCTTCACTAATCCCCCACACTATGTATTCCCTTGGGACTCTTTCTGTAACCTTGACCACAAGACTATAAATGGTATAAAATCTCTCCCCAGTGCTACATCATGAGCATGGTTAGGAATTTCATCAGTGCAGTGTTTCACTACCCCAAAGAGGTAATTTCATTATAAAAGACTAAGGGCCGGATTTACGAAAGCTTGCACGGAGTGCAAGAAGAGTGTAGGAGCTCACAGCAACAATATGTCTGCCGTGCGATCCAGGTACAGCCGGCAGTGGCATGCACGAGAGCTGCTAAAGCTACTCTTGCATGGACAGCATCATGGTATGCAAATTACCTCATTTGCTGCTGAAAGCTATGCAAATGAAGTAAATTTGCAATCCAGGAAACACTAACCTGTCCGTGGAAGATTACTGTTATCTGCAGAAATGTACTACGTTGGTAACAGAGTACCATTCTGCAAATAGCTAAACGGAGCTATGACAGCTCCAAATAAAGGATGCATACAGTTGAGGAAGCATGCCAATGGCCAAACATAAGGCCATTGGCATTTATAAATGTTTAAAATGATTAAAATCTAATTTTTTTCCCCCGATCTCCGATGTTTAAGCATAGGGCAGCACCACACAAACATGCGGTGCTTTAAAAAACAAGAAAATAATTTAAAAATAGCCAAAAATAGGCATTTTCACTAAAAAGCTTATCCTGGCATGCAGGTGAATGGCAGGATGAAGACAACATGGCCACTGAATAGTGGTTGCTAAGGGGGGGGAGCTCAGTGTGAGAGATGTAACCATGCATTAGTAGGCAATCCTATGCAAATGAGGATAAGGATAGTGAATCCCAATTTTCCCCAGCATGTGAGCCATGTCCCAAGAGTGTAAGTGTAGGAGTAGGTGAGTAGTAGAGTAGAATATAGGTGACATCATGAGTAGGTATGTTAGAAAGGCTGTAAGCTAATTGGAGCACAGTGGCTTGTGTTTGCCCTGAATTGCTCAGGACTGCAAGAGGCGTGCCTACAGTTGTCCTATTTGAAAACCTGAAACCAAAGGTGCACACTGTTAAAATATCGGAAATTTCTTGCAAACGTGCACACAGTGTGTGCACTCGTGTGCGTGTGTGTGCATGCTTGTGCGTGTGTTTGCGCAGTGCTGCCCCGGGCGGAAACAAATAGGGAAAAGGAAGGAAAAGAAGTAGTAGGAAGTTAACCAAGGAGAACTAGCAGAGCTGCCAGGTGAAATATATCAGATTCAGCCAATTACACAGGCAGCAGACTATCCCAGCCCAGCCCATTCCAGCACTTTAAACTCTGCAAAAACCATTCCCCTCTGTTTTTATTCAAGAAATCTGCAACACTGCAGTATACAAAGAGGGAAAGCTTAAAAAGCTTAAGTCAGACGTGCAAGGTGCTGAGGGTGGCGATGTTGTGAATGCTGCTGAGCAACCCACAGTGAGGAGACGGAGAAGAATGTATAGACCCAGGGTAACCTACCAGAGGATACATGAGCTGGAGATGGTGGAGCACAATAGGGTGGACAGAGACCTCCTGCAGCAAATTGTTGAGCTGTGCCAGCCACACCTCACACACAGAACCAACAGAGGGGACCCATCCCAGTGGATACCAAGGTATGTGTTGGCATAAGAATAATAGCTACACATACCTTCCAGAGACCAGCTGATGATATGATGGGGATTTCACAGGCATCAGCATCCAGGGTACTCCACCAGTTTCTGGATGCCATGTCAGCACATGTTGGTGACCACGTATATTTCCCCAGTTCCCGTGAGGCATTGGCCAGCAATATGCGTCTTTTCCACCAAATAGCAGAATACCCTAAGGTAGTGGGTGCAATAGACTTCATGCACATATGCATCAAAGCACCACCCAGTGAGCGGGGTAGGGTCTACATCAACAGTAAGGGCTTCCCCTCCATCAAGTGCCAGGTCGTGTGCGATGTCCAGGGCATAATAATGAATGTGTGTGCTGGCTGCCCTGGAAACTATCACAATTCTCACATCTGGCATCTGACGCAGCTGTACCAGAGATTCTCCAATGGGGACATCCTTGATGGTCACCTAGTGAGGGATGCTGGTTACACACTGGAGCCGTGGCTGATGACACCCATGAGAAATGCACACACACCTGAACAAGAACTCCGTAATGAGGCACATGCACAAACAAGAAACATAATTGAGCATGTGTTTGGGATGCTCAATTCACGGTTCCAGTGCATGGACACATCTGGTGGAGCCTTGCAGTACTCACCAACTACATGTACCCAAATTGTTATGGTATGTGCCATGCTACACAATATGATCCTGCGGAAACAGCTGCAGCAGGAACAGCATGGGGCAGAGCCAAACAGCCCCCCACCATTGCCAAGGCCTGAACAGGCACAGCGTGACTTGGAGGAGGAACAGCCTGAGCCTGTCCCAGTAGGCAGAAGGAGGCATGCCCAGTATGCCCTGGCCTTGGCAAAGAGGCAATGCATGGCACATACACTGACTCAGTAGGAACCCTGGAAATGACACCTCTCTCTGACTCACACATACAGTAAAAGGGATGCCTAACTTGACACTACCTGTTTTCAAACATGAATAGGGAGTGTACTATGTGCATCCGACATAGGCAGCCCTGCAGCACCACCTGAGGCACGAGTGCCCTATTCTAAGCAATATAAAGCACTGCTAAGCCCATTTTACCAGTATTGAGCATATTTAAATACAATTGCCCATAGCTGTGTACCGCACTAACCAGCACAACATCAGGCAACATCGGGCAAAGTTGGGCAACGTTGGGCAAATTCGAGCAAAGCCGGGTAGACATGCTCACACCTTCTTTACTGTTCCTTAACCAGTCAGGTCTGCCCAGCAGGAAAATAAAAAGCAGTGATAGGGCTCCAACTCAGGATACTGTGCACTATAGTCACAGTACTGAACCACTAAGCCATGACAGCATTTCACTGGCACAGACACAACTTAAGTCACTGACACATACCAGTTGGGGAGGGTCACATACCTAACAGTCACAGCTAGCAGGACAATTGTAGACAAATGCAAACACAAACAAATGCTGTATCATGCCCTCTGAAGAGGCATATGAGTAACCTCCCCCTAGGCCTATGCAGACAGATAACAGCAGGCCAGGCAGTGTGATGTGGGTTGGGTAGGCTATGAAGTCACAAACTAATATGCATGTAATTGGAAGCTAAGGTCTGTAGTACAGTGGTATGCCTCAAGCTAGTACGATAGGCAACAGTACAGACTGAAATAGAGTACTTGACATAGCAGTGCAGGCCTAGCAAATGTGTATAAGTATTAGGTGTACCCCTCATCCTATGTACACCCACAGTAACAATCAGGTGTGCCCCCCAGGTAGAAATGTACAAATAATAGCTGCCCCCCCCTGTATGTAGAAATGTTGATAAGTCTATGCAAATTGATTCATGGAAGCCCTGCAGGCACAGTGTGCTTCCTGTTGATGTACAACACAAAGGTAAGCCCTGAAGTAAAAAACAACTTGATTTTTCTCACACATATAGTATATATGCCCATAGTGGGCATGCTCACACACTTAAACAAATTTAGCAAATTTCAGTCAGCGACATACTGAAAGGTCATACTCGGCATGCTCACACACTTAAACAAACAAAGCAAATGTCAGTCAACAACATACTGAAAGGTCATACTGGGCATGCTCACACACTTAGGCCATGTCTGAGTACAGCAGTGGGTCATACATATCTGAAAGTTGCAGTTCTTACTCCAGACACTTGTCACTATTCACCAATCCTGCCTTGCGCACACAGTGATATGAAAACATAATCAAACTATGTACTACAAGTACTTAAGTTGTTCAAAGAAAGTGACAATCCAAAGAAGATCAATAAATCTCCGATCAGTATCATCAAGAAACAATGAGCACTCCTAACATTATCCAAGTCATGTTCTGGCAAAAATATTGCCAAAGAGACCATAGAGAACCATGAAGCTTTCTTTCGCTATGTCATAAATATCAATGTAAACTCATATATGTTCTGAGTCAATCCAAAGTGTAAATGAATACATGTACATGACTGACATTGCCAACATCTTGTCAGACAGGTTCATACATATTTACCCCCCTCTCACTGACAAAAGGGCCCATTACCATACCTGGAGTTTGTGAAAACCCAGAAATCACATATACAATGGTTAAACAGCTCTATCCAAACCTAAAAACATGGCGTCTATGGGATGACATAGTTTCCCTGGCTGTGTCATATGTGAAATCCAAAACAAACAGACCCTGCACCTGAACAGTCTGTTGAGACTCACCCTCTGTACAGGATATGAAACTGTTGAATTTGTTACAGCAACATTTGGCACACTCCACAAGTGTTGGTGCACAACAGACCATGGGAACTATTGTCGTATAAGCCTAATAAGCCTGATCTGCAAGGCCATGGAGTCCATCATTATGCAACTCATAAACAGAGCTATTGGGAGCCTACAAATACCTGACCCTACGCATTTTGGTTTGGTCAGGGGCAGATCATGGTTCCTAAACCTGCTAGACAATTTTCAAGGCAGTCACTCAGGAAATACATCAATGAAATGAGCGACACACGGCCTACATAGACCTTGAAAAGCCCTTTTCCAACATCCCACACACATGTCGTATCCACAAATCAACAACCTGTGCATAAACACGTATGTCATCTGATGGATTGCCAATTGGGGCACAGATAGATCCAACAAGGTAAGAACTGTGGTCTCCCTGTTGGACTGTAAGCTGGTAACAACTGCTGTCGCCCATGGCTCAGTCCTGGGACCCCTCCTGTCTGGTGTATACTTTTTATAAATACAGTCAAACACACAAGGGCTATGGTTAGCAAAGTTTGTGGATGACTGCAAAAAGGTTGTAATAGTCAATGTTTGGGATAACAGAGACCATCCTTAAAAAAGGTCTCAGTCAGACAGATGTGGTGTCAAAATTATGGCCTCGAGCTACAGTCATACAAATACCACATAGGTGCCATCACCCTAAATATGGAGGTAATAGTAAGGGATCTATGGACACATGTGGATAGTCATCTCTACTTCCAGAAACACATTCACAAAGTGGTTAGAAAATCATGCTATGTGTTCCCCCAAATTGCCAAGGTCTTTGCATGTAGGTCAAAGGAGGTTACCTCTACTCATCAGTCATCAGACCCATCAGAGAGTATCACAGCACACTTGCGATGAATCTGAATAGACTACTATCTGTAGACATGTACCTGTCACATAGGTTCATAGGTATGTAGTAGACTATCTTCACGAAGGCATATATTAGCCTAGGCAAGTTGTGCAGCTTTCACCACCCCATTGGGTAGTCTCCTAAGCCCTAGTTATAATAGTTAGTACCCTAAGCCCCTTTCTAGTGGGGCTGCTGATGTGATGCCTGGCATGAATTTTCTGTTTCCCATCCACTCATCAAGGTTCCTATTGAAGAGTGTCAGCGAGGGGCTCTGTCTGATGCACATTGGGACTCTGTTCCACAGTAAGGCAAGTGTCTGGGATGGTACTCTATCCCACCAGCATGTTGTATTCATTGTTGTGATGAGGTTCATATCTCTGGAGTGTGTAGTGTGACTCAATTTTGTTATCCGTAGATGGAGCATGTTCAACAGTTATGTGTTGGACATGGCTCTGTATGTTAGGCAGAGTGTGCCTCCGAGGAGGCGGTACGCAATGGAGAACAGATTTAGTTTTACCAGTTGTGTTGCATAACACAAGTGTTTCAGGCCAGTAATTCTCTTGGTGAGGTACCTCTGTGGTCTCTACAGCTGCTGGATATGCTTAGTCGAGTACATCCAAAATGGTGCATTGTACTCAATGATGGGTCTGATGACTTAAGAGTAGAGGGCCACCACTACCTCTTTTGATCCTGATGCAAACCCTTTGTTGATTAGATGGGCCACATAGGATTTCCTAATCACTTTGGCAACATGGTTGTCAAAGGAAAGATGACTATCTACTTGTGTCCCCACATCCCTTATTACCTTGTCAGCTTTTATGGGTAACACCTATGTGGTAGTTTGTGGGTACTTCGTTTTCACCAAAGGGGATTACTATGCATTCTTCCACATTGAGCTTGAGGCCATGATTCTGACACCACACATCTGTCTCATAGAGTCCCTTTTGGAGAATATTTGCGTCATCCGGGGAATCTATTATGGCAAACACTTTACAGTTCCCAGCAAACTTAGTTAACCACAACCCTCCAGGGTTGGCATGTACTTTTGAGAAGTCTATACCAAACAGGAGGGACCCCAGGACTGAACCCTAGGGGACACCAGCTATTACTGGTGTAGAGTCTGACACGTAGCCAGCAACTCTTAATTTGTGGGATCTACCTGTGAGCCAGTTTGCACTCCGTCTTGTGATGTATGGATTCATGCCCAGGTTGGTGAGTTCATCTATGATACCTGACTGGGGAATGGTGTCAAAGGCCTTAGCGAGGTATAGGTAGGCTGTGTGGAGCTCATTTCAATCATCTGTAGCCTGGGTAACTGTCTCAAAGAAATCCAACCAGTTCAGGAGGCATGATCTGCATTTGATGAAGCCAAACTGGGTGTGCTCAACTGTGTGAAGGTTCCCAATGTTTTTATTGCTGACTTCCATTATGATTGGCTCCATTGCCTTGCAGATCAGACTCGTCAGGCTCATAGAGCGTGAATGCCAAGGGTCTTTTGTTGCCCCATCCTTGTGGAGTAGGAAGAACGTTGCTGTGCAACATTCTATGGGTACATATCCTGTATAGTGGATGTAGAGAGAGGTGTAGGTATCCTTGATGAATATGGCTACATCCCCACCCTGTGTGCTATGATCCAGGTTCTGATGCTGGAAGGTATGGAATGAGAAGTATCCTGATAGTGCTGGTGTGCTCTCTGGAGCCTTGAACTAGGTTTCTGTTACTGCACAGATATCAATATTCTCCATACTGAGAAGTGCCTCGAGTGTGTGCATTTGGAGGCTGAGACTTCTGGCAATGAGTAGCATTTAGCTCACTTTGTGGTTATTTGTGTTGGTTGCGGTGTTTGGTTTGTCCTGAGTGACCGGTGTTCCACACCTGAAGTCAATGCCTCATTGGTCTGATCTGACCATAAGCTAATTACTTTACATATCCACATTCTGCCCCCACACCCCATTAAGGAAACCATGTTAAAAAATTTCTCCAAAGCCAACTTCATGCTTCTTAAGACATAAGTGGTGAACTTCAGGACACCCATGTAGATGGACAATACAGTTATGACTACTGAATCCTACACAATTGCACTTTATAAGCACTTACATGAGTGCATGGATCGTGCTATCCCAAACAGAACCAAGATGCTGTCCTCCAAGAAAAGGAAGCCAATCTGATGGTCCCCTGCCATAAACAAACTGCACAACAGAAGGAAGAAACTGTTACAAAAGAGGGTAAAATCCCATGAGTGGAGGAGCTCCCTGGTCAGCCTCAATAAGAAGCTGCGATCCCTGATAAAATCCTCCAAAGCTAGTTACAAAAATAAAATCGCAACTGATACTAAAGACAGCCACAAAGCATTCTATAGCTACGTCAAGAATCTCAATGGCAACACTCAGATCTGCTCTGAGTTACAGCACAATGGCACTAAATATACAGACCCAACTGATATTGCCAACATCCTGGCAGATAGGATCAGTGCTAACTTTACCCCATCTCACCCATGAAAGAGCCCATCTCTATACCGGAAGAATGCAAAGTTGCTGCCATCACGGCTGCACAGGTAAAACCACTCTCCAAAGCCAGGAATACAGCATCCATGGGACCAGATAACATCCCAGGCTACGTTCTACATGAACTACAGAACGAACTGGCACCACACCTAAGTACCATGTTCAATCATAGCCTCACCTCAGGCTTTGTGCCTGCTGCATGGCGCACAGCGACGGTTATCCCACTACACAAGGGGGGAGCCACCACGGACCCCGGGAACTAGCATCCCATTAGCCTGATGAGCCTGGTCTGCAAGGCCATGGAACATATCATCATGGAACTTATAAACAAAGACATTGGTAATCTCCAAACTTTGGACCACAATCAGATCGGGTTTGTAAAAGGCAGATCATGTCTCCTAAACTTGAT
The DNA here is from genome assembly GCF_019279795.1 of Protopterus annectens. Lineage (NCBI taxonomy): Eukaryota > Metazoa > Chordata > Ceratodontiformes > Protopteridae > Protopterus > Protopterus annectens. The sequence continues at coordinate 1,837,207,239 of NC_056731.1, forward strand.
AGACTTCTTTGAAGCAGTCACGAAAGCCGTAGACAAGAGTAAGGTGGTTCACACAGCCTATCTAGATCTTGCCAAGGCTTTCAACACCATCTCCTACTCTGGAATTATATATAAACTCACTAAACTAGGTATAAATCCCTATGTCACAAGATGGGTTGCCAACTGGCTCACTGACAGAACCCACACTGTGAAAGTAGCAGACTCCAAATCCGACTTCAGACTAGTGACAAGTGGAGTACCACAGGGTTCAGTCCTGTGTCCTGTCCTATTTGGTATCTACTTCCCTGAAGTACAGGCTAATACAGAAGGTCTTTGGCTAATGAAGTTCCCAGATGACTGCAAACTAGGAGCCATAATCAAAACTACTAATGATGTGGACATTCTACAAAAGGGCCTCACTGAGACAGATGCCTGGTGTCAAAGCCATGGCCTCAAGCTCAATGCCAAAAAGTGCATTGTCATTCCCTTTGGTAAAAACTCTGTACCCATGAACTACAACATAGGTGTTTGTATACTTAACACTGAAAGTGTGATAAGAGACCTTGGGACACAGGTGGACAGTAGTCTCTCTTTGATAATCACATTGCCACAGTAGTCAAGAAATCCTTCTACATGGCACACCTCATCACAAAAGGTTTCTCATGCAGAAAAAAGAGGTCATTGTTCCCCTCTACTCATCACTCATTAGATCCATTATAGAGTACAACGCCCCTTTTGGTATGTACCTCACAAGACATCCACAACAACTGGAAAGCCCGCAGAAATACCTCACAAAGAGGATTAGCTGCCTCAAATACATGCTCTACACAGACCGTCTCAAAACACTCCAGCTTTACTCTGTCGCATATCGCCTACTCAGAGGTGATCTCTGCCCAACATACAAAGCTATGTCAAACACAGAGCTGTTGGACATGCTCCACTTAAAGAAATCCCAATCCCTCCGAGCTTCGGCCCCAAAACCTGGACCGAAATTCCAAAGGAGGGGGAGTATCCATTTTCATAAAGGATACCTACACCTCCAGGTTAGTGGCACAGCATGAGGCCTCGGAGATCATCCAAGTGCAACTAACAGTGGGCAAAGCTGCTTATCAGATCATAGCCTGCTACAGATCACCTACCTTGTCTCAGGACCCTCACTCAGCATTCCTGAGAACACTGGAAAATATAAAGGTCCTACCAAACACCATGATATTAGGAGATTTCAACTATCCAAACATTGAGAACTGCTCAAGTACAAACTCCTTTGCCCAATGCTTCCTAGAGTTTATAAACTCAAACACCCTAGAACAGCTGGTCACCATGCCCACTAGAGGTGACAACATACTGGACCTGATCATCACCAACATGGGGGATCAGTGTTCCACACCAGAGGTAAACCCCTCACTGGTAAGATCAGATCATAAAGTAATCACACTGGACATCCACATCCCCGACTCCACCCCCAGTCAAGGAAACCACTGTGAAAAACTTTTCAAAAACAAACTTCACACTTCTCAATACCGAAGTGGAAAGTTTCAAAGCCCCCTTGCTACAGGATAATGCTATCCAATCCACAGAATCCTTTACAAGTGCATTCTATGAGCATCTACATGGATGCATGGATCGAGCCATCCCAAGTAAAACCAAGACTCACTCCTCCAAAAAGAGGAAACCAGTCTGGTGGTCCTTGGCCATAAATAAGCTATACAACAGAAAGAGGAAACTACTACATGACAGTGCAAAATTCCAAAAAAGGAAAGGCATCACTGATCATTATTAGCAAGAAACTATGATCGCTCATAAAATCATCCAAGGCCAGTTTCTAAAGAAAGTTTGCCAAGGAATCTAAAGATAACCACAAAGCCTTCTTTAGCTATATCAAACATTTAGGTGGCAACTCTCAGATATGCTCTGAGCTACTGCAAAATGGCAAAAAATAGACTGAACCAACTGATATTGCCAACATCGTGGCAGACAGGTTCAGTGCAAACTACACCCCCCCACCCCCAAAAGGGCCCGTGTCCATCATAGAAGAATGCAGAACCCCAGACATCATGGACATGCAGGTAAAAACAGCCCTCTCCAAAGCTAAGAACACAGCATCAATGGGACCGGATGGTGTCCCAGGCTGTGTCTTACACGAGCTCCAAAAGGAACTAAACCCTCACCTAAATTCACTGTTCAGACTCAGCCTTACCACAGGCTATGTACCCAAAGAATGGTGTACAGCAACAGTCATCCCGCTCCACAAAGGTGGTGTCTCCACAGAACCTGGGAACTATTGCCCTATAAGCCTGACCAGCCTGGTCTGCAAAGCTATGGAGCGAATTATCATGGAACTCATAAAAAGAGACATTGGGAACCTCCAGACACTGGACCCTACCCAATTTGGCTTTGATAAAAGTAGATCCTACCTCCTAAACCTAGTTGACTTCTTTGAAACAGTTACCAAGGCCATAGATGAAGGGAAGGTAGTCCACACAGCCTACCTGGACCTCACTAAGGCCTTTGGCACCATTCCCCACTCTGGCATCATAGACAAGCTTACCAGCTTGAACATTAACCCCTGTGTCATGAGATGGGTGGCCAACTGGCTAACGGATAGAACACACATGGTCAGAGTTGCAGGTGCCATGTCCAACTCTAAACCAGTCACAAGTGGCGTCCCACAGGGCTCGGTCCTGGGACCCCTCCTGTTCAGTATATACTTCTCTGAGGTACAGGCAAGCACAGGAGGACTATGGCTGACCAAGTTCGCAGATTACTGCAAACTGGGGGCCAAAATTGACTCTCCGGCTGACATAGACAGCCTCCAGAAGGGTCTTACAGAGACAGATACCTGGTGTCAAAACCATGGCCTCAAGCTGAATGCCAAAAAATGCCTAGTCATCCCCTTTGGAAAAAACAAAGTGCTCCCGAATTACCACATAGGCGGTAATCCACTAGGCATGGAAAATGTAATTAGGGACCTGGGGACCCAGGTAGATAGTAACCTCTCCTTTGATAATCACATTGCCAAAGTGGTTAGAAATTCCTTCTATGTAGCCCACCTAATCATGAAAGGGTTCACCTCTATATCAAGAGAGGTCATTGTGCCCCTCTACTCATCACTCATTAGGCCCATAATAAAGTACAATGCCCCATTTGGTATGTACCTTAATTGGCACATGCAACAGCTGGTAAGACCACAGAAGTACTTCACCAAGAGGATCATGGGCCTCAAAGAGATGCCCTATGCAGCTCGACTAAAGAAACTCCAGCTCTACTCGGTTGCTTACTGCCTGCTCAGAGGTGATCTATGCCTGATGTATAAGGCCATGTCCAACCCGGAATTAATGGACATGCTCCAGTGAATTAAACCTCAGCACAGCAATAAACAGGACATGCTGGAGGGATAGATTCCTGTCCCAAAGACTTCCCTCGCTCTGGAATAGAATCCCAGTTTATGTTAGGCAGAGCCCCTCGCTGACTCTCTTCAAGAGGAATCTTGACGAGTGGATGGGAAATTGTAAATTTACCCCTGGGATCACTTCAGTGGCCCTGCTAGACAGAGGCCCAGGAAACTAATTTAAATGGGAGGTGAAAGCCAACACATTCTGGCTAGGCTTATAAATGCCCTTGGGCAGATAGCCTAGTACCTACCTATGAACCTATGAACCTACACACTCTAGGGACCTAAACCTTGTCACCACAATAAACAGAACATGTCAGAGGGATAGATTCCTGTCCCAGAGACTTCCCATACTCCAGAATATACTACCTATCTATATCAAACAAAGCTCCTCATTAGCATTCTTCAAGAAAAATCTTGATAATTGGATGGGAAATAGGAAATTTACCCTGGGGGAATCACTACTGTGTCTCTGCTCAACAGTGGCACAGGAAAATAAATGTCTTGGGTGGCAAAAGCCAGGGTACCTTTTTGGCTGGGCTTGTATAGGCCTGAGGGCCAATAGCCTAGTACCTACCTATGAACCTATGAACCTTTGAGCCCTGCCTAAAAAAGGTAATATGGGGACAGCAAGAGCCTTGGCCAGTATTCAGAAGCATAGGGGTGACAGGTGCAAACCATCTGTAGCAAAGCAATGAGGCTTGTCTATCATGTTATCATAGGCAGACAGAGACTGGATCCCCTTTGAATGACACCAGAAGCTCAGCCAATTGTTGAGGTCTATCGTCTTTCTGTTATATTGCAGTATCATGTAGGTGAAGGTAAGATACTACTCAAGGTCATGGTCATACCAGCCTGGGCTACATGATCATAGAGCTAATATATATCTCTTGTCATATTGTCCTGGGAGGTATGTCTCAGATCATTCACACTGACATGTACAAAGAACACGTCATATATGTACCTGTTCTGGAGTGATGTAAGTGCTTGTGTTATGTGGCGGATCATAGCACCTGACAGACAACTGACAGTAACCTTCCCCTTGTCCAGCCGAGTGAGTGGAACATCTGTGTGCCTGACTATGAAGTCACCTATTACTAGTGTGTTGGGTATGTTGTTTTGCCTTAGGGCCTGTTGTGAGGCACACTACTTTGGTGTATTATATGTTTTCTGGCATGTGCTTGGAGGTGCATGTTGCTTGCTTGTCTGCTTAGGAGGACACTCTCTCTTTTTCAGATTAATATTTGTATTCTCTGAGTATGGTAATTTGTATTTATGTGTTTGTTTTGCTGGTGCTTATATTGTAGGTCTATGTGAGACAGTTGGTGTTGTGGTTGTATGACCCTACTCCTCCTGACTGTATTGTCCAGTATTGGGTTGACAGATCGGTTTGACCCTGTGTGTGTGCCAGCATGTGGTGCATCAACCCATATATGATACGGTCATGGCCTATGCATACAATACACTCACAATACACCTAGTATGATAAGCCTGCTGAGGTCAGCAAATGTGAAAACACCTTCGGGCAAACTGTCAGCAAGTAATGTCTGTATTGTACCCTGTAACTCCATATTGCTTGCTGAAGTGTAAAGACGTACTTAGTTTGGATTAAGAACACCGCACTTGCCAACAGTGTGTGTGTGTGTGTGTGTGTGTGTGTGTGTGTGTGTGTGTGTGTGTGTGTGTGTTTCTGTCACTCCCTGGGGAGAGAGCAACCTTTTTTGAGACTACTCACACCCCTTAAAAGTGGTATACTCATCTTTGTCAAGTCTGATGATGTCACCATCCTACAAATATACCTGTGGAAAAAAGAAACCCCAATCATGTGTATAGCGCGTCGTGTAAATGTATACTGCTGTAATATCATAATGTAGTTAGGTAGGGGTTCAAATCCTGCACTTGCCAATTGTGTGTGTGTGTGTGCGAGAGTTTGTGTGTCTTCCTGGGGAGCAGCAACATTTTTGGGGACTACTTACACCCCTTAAAAGTGGTATACCCATCTTTGTCAAGTCTGATGATGTCACCATCCTACAAATATACCTGTGGAAAAGCAAAATTCCAGTAATGTGTATAGAGTGTTGTGTAAATGTGTACTGCTGTAGTATCACAATGTAGTTAGGTAGGTGTTCAAATCCTGCACTTGCCAACTGTGTGTGTGTCGCCCTGGGAAGTAGAAACCTTTTTGGAGACTACTCACACCCCTTAAAAGTGGTATACTCATCTTTGTCAAGTCTGATGATGTCACCATCCTACAAATATACCTGTGGAAAGAAGAAATCTCAGTAATGTGTATAGCATGTCATGTAAATGCATATGGCTGTAGTATTATAATGTAGTTAAGTAGGGGTTCAAACCCTGCACTTGCCAACTGTGTGTATGTCTCCCTGGGGAAGAGCAACCTTATTGGAGACTACTCACACCCCTTAAAGGTGATATAATCATCTTTGTCAAGTCTTGATGATGTCACCATCCTACAAATATACCAGTGGAAAAGGAAAATCCCAGTAATGTGTATAGCGCGTCGTATAAATGCATACTGCTGTTGTATCATAATGTAGTTAGATAGGGTTTAAATCCTGCACTTGCCAACTGTGTGTCTCCCTAGGGAGAAGCATCCTTTTTGGAGACTACTCAAACCCCCTTAAAAGTGGTATACTCATCTTTGTCAAGTCTGATGATGTCATCATCCTACAAATATACCTGTGGAAAGGTAAAATCCCAGTAATGTGTATAGTGCATTGTATAAATGCGTACTGCTGTAGTATCATAATGTAGTTAGGTAGGGGTTTGAATTCTGCACTTGCCAACTGTGTGTCTCTCCCTGGGGAAGAGCAACCATTTTGGAGAATACTCACACCCCTTCAAAGTGGTATACTCATCTTTGAAAAGTTTGATGATGTCACCATCCTGCAAATATACCTGTGGAAAAAAGAAATCCCAGTAATGTGTATAGTGCGTCATGAAATGCATGCTGCTGTAGTATCATAATGCAGTTAGGAAGGAGTTTGAATCTTGCACTTGCTGACTGTGTGTGTTCCAGGTGTGTGACACTGTTGGTCAATATGGAGGGGGTTTTGATTTTTCTAGTGTATGACATATCACAATGACAACTGTATGTGCATTACACATGTAAGGTAGCTGTGGGGCAAATCCATATACATACATGTGACCTCAATTATTTCATAGGTGGGTACTCTGCTTTCTCCATGAATGCTTCTGTTATCTTTGCCAGAGCATGCTGGTGCTTTCCAGACCATAGGACACTTCTGTATGCTTGTGACAAATTAGCCACTGCAGTGATCCCTGGGCTACGTCTTCTGTTTCACATCCACTCATCACGGTTTCTATTGAAGAGTGTGAGTGAGGGTTTATGCTTGAGGTATATTTGAAACCTGTTCCAAAGCAAGCAAAGTCTGGCAAAGATGACTAATCATTATAGGTGTGCAACAACCTCTGTGGATCTGCATGCAAACCCTTTATTGCTTATGTGCTCCACAGAGCATTTCCAAAACCCTTTGGTAATGTGATTATCAAAGGAAAGATGACTAAACACATGGCTCTATGTATACATTAGTACCTGTTCCACATTTTGGGGGCTACTACCTATGTGGTACTCTGGGGATACTTTGTTTTCTAAAAGTGGATAACTATGCTTTCTTTGGCTTATAGCTTTACAGCATGAGTTTGACACCAGGTATCTGTCTCATGATACCCTTTTGGAGGATGTGTGTGTCATCTGGAGAATAAAGTATAGCCCACAGTATGCATTTTCATCAGATGTGGGCAGACATATCCCTACTGTGTTTGCTTGTACCTAAGAAAGCTATATGCCAAACAGGAGTGGTCCCAGGACTGAATGCAGGTGAAAACCACTTGTTACTGGCATAGAATAGTACATGGAGGCTGCAAATGTTACTGTGTGTCCTACATCTGTGCGTCAGTTGTCAAGCCATCATCTAACAATGATTTATGGTCAGTCTGTTAAGGTTTTGTATAATACCAGAATGTGGGATGGGTATGAATTGCTGGTGAGCTATAGCTTGGCTGTGTTGACCCCCCCTCCCTCACCTATAGCTTTGTTAACTGGCTTGAAATCTACTAGGTGTAGGAGCCATGATCTGGCCTTTAGAGAACCTAAGTGGCTATGGTGCAGTGTTTGCAGGTTCATAATGTCTCTGTTAATGAGGTCCATAATGCTGTGCTCCATAGCCTTCCAGATAACATTTGTCTGGCTTATAGGGTGAAAGTTTCCAGGATATGTTGTAGTTCTACACTTAATCAATTTATGTTAACATTTGCACTGGGTGTGACGAGGGTGGACAGGTTTAAGAATAAGTATATTTGAGGGTCAGGCCAGGTTTGAAGGTTAGTAGACCAAGCCAGATAGGCAGGATTAAGTGGGTTTGTACATGTGCTGAGGATGGATGCAGAGTATATTGGGAAATAGAATCTAAGGATGAAGCCGCCAGTTAACAGGAAAAGAGGAATGCCTAAGATGAGGTTTATGGCTGTGGTGAGAGAGGACATGCAGTTGGATGGTGTGACAGCGCAAGATGCAGAGGGCAGGAAGAAATGGAAACAGATGATCTACTGTGGCAACCCCTAATGGGAGCATCCGAAAGGAGAAGAAGAAGACATTGTAGCTCAACCCTTGTGGACTGTGAACACCATTACCATGCATCATTCCACAAGTATGTAACCTGTATAGAGGCTGCATCTGGACAGAGTGTTTAGGTGAGTGGTGACTTCATATGTCAGCTTGTGTATGACACAGCCAGGGACACTGTCCAGTACCATTGCCACTGTGGTTTTGACTTTGGTAAAGAGATGTTATAACTAAAGTGTCTGTGAATCATCAGGTTTTACATTCTTCAGGTCTGGAAATATGGCCCTTGTGTAATGACAGGTTAGTGAAATCCATATTCAAACTGTCTGACAAAGAATTGGTAATGTCAGTTAGATAAGTGTACTTTGTGATCATTTACATTAACTGTGACCTGATCTGAGATTTCCCTTGTAGGTTATAAACAAGACTAAAGAAAGATTTAGTGTTGTCTTTGGAATCCTTGCCATTTTGTATTTTGAAGCTTGCCTTGTATGTTTCTTGAGGGATTGTATTTTCCCAATGATACTGACCAGAGAGGTTATCCCTTCTTGGTATCTAACTCTTTTTTGGTGCAACTTCACACCTTCTATTATATATTTAGTTTATGGCAGGGGTCCATGAGACTAATGCACTTTTACTGTATAAGTGAGAATTTCTTGTGTTTGTGATAGCATGGTCCATGCAACCCTGTAGGTGAACAGTGTGCATTACTAAAGGATTATACAGCTGGAACAGTGTTAACCTTGGTAATGCAAACCAATGACAGATAGCAACAACAGCATCACCCACAGCACAGTGTCAACCCGTGTCATACACACACATGCGTACTCAAGTTCCAAAATGTGTGTAGTACAATGCATACTGGCCACCAATAGAAAATATGGAGTGTAAACACTGGCCAATACAGGGCATGTCACCCTGCCCATGTGTCCAATATGCATGTACATGCAGACAGTGCACCTCCGCCATGTTCACAAATGGATGTCTGCACACACCCCACACTTACTGTCCACTGTATAACACATGCTAACACAATTACACACATTAGCCAAGTGGCACATGGGCAAACAAAACACAATTGTAATAAACACTGGTGAAAACAATACAACATTGCTAATTACAGCTTTAATGCATCATGCCTGCTCAGCTACACCTTAAAGGATATCATTACACTTTACTACTGACAACATGCTACACATCCAACCATTGCTATACCTTATTAAAGTCACTCTGTGCATCAGCTCAATGTTAGCCTGTTCCTGCATCAATGTTACAAATGACAGGAGGTGGCACAGGTTTCATCATATGCACAGGGTGTGTTGTTGGTTTGCCAGAGGCCTACACTGAGCCATACAATTGACATGTGTGTGTGTGTGAGTGTGTGTGTGAGGGCCATGAATACTGTTATGGGACAATGTTGATGTAATGTGTGCAGGTATGTGTTTGCCCTAGGTTTCTGGTTTATGTGTGTGTGTCTGCATGCACACAGTTCCACCATGTGGTTGCCATATACAGGGATTTGTGAGACAGCTACAGACTGTACTTGGCAGGCTTTACAGATCACCATCTCTGGCCATGGATACGGAACCTGTGCCTGGCAGGGGTGCTACAGACAGTATAAGGTACTAATCCAGATTGGGTACTATCCGAAGAGGTTGACATATGTCCACTAGATCCAAGTCCCTGCTGGGACTGGCCAGAGCCATGTGCATGTGGTCTGCTAGGACGGTCTAAGGACAGCACCCCGACAACATTGCTGGGGCTAGTACTGGCACTACGGGAGCGGCTGTGACTTGCTGGACATCCACGGTGACCTCCAGCTGCTGATGTTGTTGGCATACGTCCACGTTGACATCTCAGCCATCCCACACTGTCCTGACACATGGAAATGACATTGTGGAGGACATCCAATGTCTCCCCCCAACGTCTATCAATGACCTCAGTGTAGTTATGTATGGCATCTGATAGGTCACGGATACTGTCATTTACAGAGGTGTTATGAGTCCTCTGTGCCCTTAGTCCCTGGTGTACTGCTCCATTCATGTCTGTGCCTTCATGACAGCCTGGAACATGCGTGTGGTAGAAAGAGGTGTGGCACGTCTGCCAGGGGCATGATCACCAACAGTGCTATTACGAGAACCCCTGGGCATCTGCCTATGTGGTACCATTCCAGACATCTGGCTATGGCTGCTGTGTCCTGATACATGTGCCATAGATACCACACTGTCCTGGCCAGTGCCAACCATACACTGTCCCTCAGTTAAGGGCAATGGTGATGATGGATGTACAGGCAGTATGACTGTGTGCATGGATGGGGTGGAGACTTGTGTACTGTCAATTGGTGGCCCAACAACAGACCCCGACAAACCTGCCTGTGCCTCAACACACCTATCATCATCATCACTGTCTCAGTGACAAGAGGTTCCCTGCTGTACTGAACCAGCCCCACACTGGCACCTGTAAAAGGTAAACAAGAAACATGCTTTAAGTCCTGAACATGACTTCAGACTACATGCGCACATGCATACATGCACACATGCACACATGCTCACATGCACACATGCACACATGCACACATGCACACATGTGCATATGCGCACATGCACACATGCGCACATGCGTACATGCACACATGCACACACACAAAAATACACTCCTCCCTAAAGCAGACACACACAACACCAACAATCTCAGAACATACACAATAGCAGGTGATGGTGGGGTTCAGTATCACAAGCAAAACAGTCATATCACACATGTCAGCATGCAGGACATGTGTTGCTCAACAGCATGCAGTACAAGTGTAGACAGTCCTTGTTACTAACAGTATACATGGCTTTGATGCATGTGTTTTGTTATTAGGTGATGGGCCTCCCCCTGGAACACAATGCATACATGGACACAACATTGCTGTGCAGGTATTCATAACCCTGTATTGTACTGTGCACCATAACTCACAGGTGTACATACCATTGCTGGATGTGTATTTGTGTGTCAGATAGGTATCCAATGCTGATTACAGCCTCTGTGTCTTTAGCAAATAATTGTGGACACATTTTTAGCACATGCATGATGAGTATTCACACAACATCATCAGTGGTGCATGGATAATTGATGGAATACCATTCGGCCACATACCCAATGTATGGTACATGGTATGGTGAGTGTAGATCACATTGTGGACATGCCAGTCTCATCCATGACATGGCATGCTAAAACACAACTGCATATTTAAACACTACACATACCCAATGTGTGTTATATGACCTAGCCACTCAGTAGCATCACAAGACATATATGTGTCAGTTGTGCAAATGGTGATTGGTATGCATATTGTTTAGAGGTGCATATGTGTGCACACACGCAACATTAAGGTGCATAGCAATGAAAGCTATGTGTAGTACTGTGGTTACAATATCTGGATGGGTTATAGTAACATAGGCCATCATCATGAAGCATCATGTGGTCACTCAAGGCTACAAATGTTTCCCAAACCAGCACTAATCATGCTGTGCCGGAACTGCACTACCTTGGCTACATTCACCATTTCACAATCAGTTGTTACGTGAGTTTGTAAGGAGGCCAATAAGGAGCATTCCCTGGCATGAATGTGTAGTGTGTTGCAGAGTGTTTAAATGCCCCATGATAGACCTTTACCCCTCAGGTATATTATGTGTAATGTGTGGATGAGATTTTGGATACTGGAGTGTGTCTTTACAGATGGTTTGGGAATCCTTTATGTGTAGCATGTTAAAATGCTCTGTGTATGACATAGAAATGCATGTTATGTGTATGTTGAGTATCAACTGTGCCTATACAATGGTCACTACAGTCTAGCCACATTTGTTTGAGATGGTCTGGGTATTGCATGTGTTTGAGGCAGCTAATCAGATTAGTGACACATGTGTGCTCTTACACCAAACAGCGCAGCATGCATTATGGGTAGGTGTGTTACATGTGTACATGGCCTACACCTTAACTATGACATGCACTTTTTATTTACAATAATAAATGTAGAACACACTCATCAGCATCTGTCCGCTGCCTTGATGTCACCTCAGAGGGACCTACATAGAGATGAGACAGTTTGTCAGTGGCCACAACTAAGGCATTGTTACTATGTGTTTGCAATCTTACAGTACAACAACAGTTTACATTCACAGGGCTACAGATTATGTTCCAAATGATCAGTATTGCACAACAACAGGCTCCACATCTTTGAACAACACACTCCACATCTCACATATGCATGATCTACCAATACAGATAACAGTAGTCTACAGATATGCCATGTTTGCTGCATGCCCCATGTGTGCTTGATGGGTGGCTACAACCTCTATCATAGTGTCTGTCTGCTGCTGTTGTTGGGCAGGTGTCGCCAGGTTCATGAGCAGCTCCTCCACTCTGGTGAGGGGGGGGGATGGATATTAACACCACCTCTTGTTGCAAGCTGTTGTCTACGCACATCAGCAGCACGCTGATGGACATGTCTGAGAAGATCACTGCAGTGGTGGCGTACCTGCTCATATGTCCGGTTATGCAGGCCTACCTCATTTACTCTGAGGACAACATCTTGCCACATTGCAGTATGCTCCTGCTAGTCCTGGCTGGTTCGTGAGAACATGAGATGGTAGTGCTGAATCATACTGCTAGTAATTATATCATCTTCACCACTACTGTAACTGGGGTTCCTGTGATGGGCCATGATCCTTGGGAGACATAAATGCAAAAATATGTCTGAGCAAGTCATATGACACATTTAACATTATACAGTACAGATATCACTGAACTGCCATATATAGCAACCTATTAGCTAACCGAGAGTGAAACACTGTAACTGTCACTTATCACTGCTCACCTCACAACTGCTTGAAAGTGCCTTGCTCACTCTCTTTCTAATGAACCATGTTCTGCACAACAACAAAATAAAATCACTATATAAGACTATACAAGAATACCTGGCACACTGTATGCAACACAATGCACCACCTAGCCACAGCAGATATACATCAGGCTGATGTGTAAAGAAATATATCATCCATCACAATCAGTGTAAGGTCCAGTAAATGTATTACTATTATACCACAGAACTTGTTAATGACAAACCCGTGGCCAAAATATGTGCACAATTGGGAATATAGGTCGCATACTACTGTAGTACACTATGAATGTTGCTAGATACGCATTTATATGTTTTACCACACATATGTCAAAGGACATGTTACAGACATACCCACACATACATCAGACATAATTACAGGACACAAAGGTATGACAACCCAGATAATCTTTCAGTGTGCACTATACAGTACTGTGTGTCAGTACTTACACAACCTTAATCTTGAGAAATGTAATCTGTGATGAATACAGGGACGACACAAAACAGTGGATGCAAGCAATGTGGACATACACCATACTTTGCTGTACAGGTCCAGAGCTTTAAGTAGTACTACAGTACACACAGGATTTGGATTCAACATTGGTACCAATCAATAATCATAGATGTAGTGCTTTAGCCTCCAATGACACACCCTAGTTACAACCAAGGGACTTAATCACACTGTATGCAATAGCACTTTTTCTGCCTAGCAACAGAATACACAGCTTTTGCCAGGATCAAAGCAAGGACCCATAATACCATGACATAAACAGTTTCCCACTAAGCTATCTCACAGATACATATCTTTGACGTATTCACAAACATATTGACCATCACAGTCAGTTAACAGTACAGAGAATCTATTGCAACAAGTAGATGTAGGTGTGTATGAGTACATATAACTATATATATATATATATATATATATATATATATATATATATATATACATATACACATCCATTGGTCTACATATACATATATATGTAGGCACATATACATTTCACCTTTCATAGTGAGAATATCAATTATACAAAGGATGTAAGGTGTACAGTAATGTAATAAAATCGCACAGTCTTGGGATAAATGCATTGAAGGTGCTCACAGCCCAGGTAGCTTTAGCAGGCCTTACTTGCTTCAACATTGCAAACTGAACAAACCACCCACAGTGTTTAACCACCACATGTCATATACCAGCACTGTATGCTGTCTTGTTTGTCACACACTAAAACCTACATACAAATATGCGCATACTAACCTTCACCAACATATATATCTCCACCCTTCACAAACAGTTGCAATATGTCCCCTGCTCTATGCACATATACAGATGTGAATATATATAACACATATATATTTCTATGTATGTGTGCTGCATACACACACAAGGTCCACACTGTTGTAAGTCCCTGGACCTCACAGCTGAACTGTTGGGCCTTGCTGCAACACAAACAGGTGTCACGTATGAACACACACTAACATTAGGGGGGGGTATATATGGCTACAGATGCTAGATAAGCATACTAGACTGCTACAGCAGTTGCCAATGCTAAGCTACACTTTAATATGACTATCATGCATGTGTTGTTCTGTCACACCCATGTTTATATAATGTCAGCGCTAATACCCCCAACAGCCATTGGCCACACTACTATACAGAACACAGATAACATGGATCAGATCTTTGACATTTAATGCTGAGCTACACATTTCACAGGTATGTCCCACTGCCCACAGGTACACACAGTATTGTCCATAGCAGTAGTTAAGCAGAACATCTGTGCATAAGTAAGTACTGCTGCCATATATGAATAGTTCACATTATGTAGACCACTCTTCCAAAACATCTATTACGTGCCAGTAAATACATATGTGTCACATACCTTTCCTTTGTATGATTTGGTAATATTTCTTTTTCTTTTTCCTTTTCTCTGTCTCTCTCTCTCTCTCTCTCTCTCTCTCTGTCAGTCTCTGCAATAGAGTGATTGAGTTTGTTGGCAGAGATTGCAGCCTGCTTTTTTTAGGAATTTGCACATGAGCATGTGATGGCCTCTGCACCGATTAGTGGCCACCATTTGCTAATTGCATGCAACCTGCTGTGTAGTAATTGCAGTAATCACTGTCATAGCAACCCAGTACTATAAATTGCTAACTCATGTAGGCGTGGCCCTTTCAGCTTTCCAAGATGGAGATCATCCTTGTTTGTTGTGGACATCATTGTTTAAGTCAGAAGGTTGGTATAGTTCTTATATCAGAAGCCAGGGGTGTAGCCAGAGATTTACATTTTGTACTCAGACCTAATGTTGCTGCTTCCAGTACCCACTTGTCAGTGTAGAAATGTACTCACCCCTCAAAATGCTACCCCAAGATACATGGAAATATGTACTTTCTTTTCAACTGTTACAATTAGCTGCCATACAAAGCTAGTTATTGAGATGTATTCCTTTGGCACAAGAATTGTTTGTGAACTGCTATACTGTGAATATTCATTTACTCAGTTCTAAACAGTTTGTGATTTTTTAGTGTTGACATTAGCACAAGCTGCTCAGAAAAACTGGACACTGTGAGTATGCTTACCTACATCCTTGGTAGACCGTGCACACACAGGTATATTCTACATTTGGTTAGGGTTGCAGAAGTACAGAGAGCGTAAGTACTATTGTGTGGATTTTATCTTGCTGGACTTACAGGATTGCTGTGTACATGTTAGTTTATCAAGGCAAGTAGTCTGTCTGCGTAACTCCCAACTGTGGAACTATCCACATGATAGCCAGAGAATAGCCTGTTATTTTTTGTCTGTGTACCACACAGTTCTTTTCAGCAATAGAGCAATGGCATTGTTACAGTTGATTGCTACCAGTACATGGCTACATCCATTTGTATTTCAGTGTTGTATTCCTACATAAGGGTATGCTTCCAAGACTCCGTCCAAAGCTATTTGCACAGTGTGTAACAGCACAAAGGCTGATATGCCTCTGTGTTTCTGCCTCTGACAGACCTCTCAACCACTCAGGTACATATTTGAACAGACTCAGGGAAAAGTAAAGAAAAAGTCAGGGACAGTCAGGGACTCCTTTAAAATATTAGTGCCATTAAGTTGAGACATTGAGAGAATCAGAGCATATGAATTAATACACCTTTTCTGAAGTAAAAGAAGTGTCTAACTCTTAATTATTGTCATTATTCATTAAGTGTAATTCACCACCTTTTTGGCCAAAGTCAGTAGTTTTCGGAGGAATTCAGAGGGACAGAGCTAAAATTTGTTTCAGAATCAGGGACATCCCTGAAAATTAGGGGCAGTTGGGAGGTATGGCCTCTGCCCTAAACAGATATGCCAGTGTTTGTCCTGCTGTGATACTGTGTGGGGTTGTAAAGTGATGGTGTAATATTATTTCCTGCTAGAATGGCTGCTTCTCTTATCACAGTCATGTAAAGTAATCCCACAACAACTGTTGGGCAACATCCATAGAACAAGTTGTGTAGTATGGTATTCCTATTTTTCCTTTACATTCACTCATTCTCATGCATGATATATTTATTTAAGCACCAACTTGATGTATGTCTACTGTGGCTTAGTGATACTTCATGTTGTGTAGTGTGTGCAAGGTCCGGGGTTCAAGACTGACAGAGGTGTTTAATTTTGCTCCTGAGCAGAACAAGGGCCCTCACATACAGAGTGACTAAGGCACTTTTAAGTGGGTTTGCGTGGGTTTGTGCATTGCTGCGCATTGCTTAGCCAAGCACAAACAAGCGCAAACTCACGCGAATCCGCTAACTACTGCTTAATAGTGCTTACTCCTGCTAACCCCCACCCTCATTTCTTTGAAAGAAAAGAAAAATGGGGAGATAGGAAAGTGGTGAAAAAGGGGCACAAAGAGGGAAAGAGAGTATGGAAAATAGCTCAGGATGTGCAGGACGGGTGTAGGGAAGGTCCATAGCTGCCCATTTCTTCAACAGCAACAGCTGTGCATATGCAATAAATTTGGAGGTAGATATGAAACCTTCAACCCCTGAGAGAGGGGTGAGGACAACAAAGTATGTTGTAATGCCAATTAAATAACATTTCATGTGTCCAGTGGATGTGTGCAAAATGGGCAGCTATGTATGGGGCAACATTTTTCTTTTTGGGAGCAGATTGACCCTTTTTTTTCAGGTGAGAGTAGAATGTGGGGTAGGGGAAGTAGGTATATTCGGGGAGGTAGGTTGGGGAGGTAAAGAGACAAGACAAACAAGATGCATACAGGGGTGGTATATGACACATGTGGTGGGTGAACACCTTTGAGGGGAGGGATGTTTGGAAATCCCAAGCCCATGAGCCCCCAGATGGAAACAGTGGGACTGAGGTCCCCACCTATGGGCAGTCACCAATGCACCTTCACGGTCCAGAGGGTGGCTGTGCTAGGGGGTGTGTAGGAGGGGCAGGCTGACATGGGAGTTGCGCCACTCGAGCCTCAAGCTGGTGTAGAGGTTCTGCAACAGAACGTTCAATCTCTCTACGCACCACAGCCTGGACCGTTCGGACTGTGATAGGTGGCCCTCCTCTGCCCATGCTTGCACGGGGGGGGGGGCAAGTGCCATCCCCTGCAGCGCTTCCACCCAAAGGTGGCACAGGGCCAACAGAGGAGGAGGTCTCAGGCTGGGCACCGGATCAGCTGGTGCCAGGTGCCATGGCCAGCTGAGGTGGGACAGGTGGGTCTGCTGGGACTGGCCTTCCCATATGAACTATGTTTTGGAGAGTTTAATAAAGATATGGGTTAGTAATAGTCAACAGCATTCCCAATTAGTTATAACAGCATGCAGAAGTATTCCCATTAACCCAACACACCAGATTTTCAACAGTTGAAAAGCAAGCATAACACATGCATATATAGAACAATAGTGGACATTACAACAGCATGCAGGTTGAATTGATGGCAACAGGCCACCAATATTGTGGTATTTTAACAGGGCACATGCATAGAAATAAATGCAAATATTTATAAACCAATAGGACATATGTCCCAACAAATGTTTTGAGATTAGACATACCGATTGAGGTGTGGAATTGCATTTTTTATGCACATGCAGTAGGGTGGAAAAAGATAGCTCAATTAAAAACTTATATATCCTTCTAGTTTTCACTACATTCCTATTAACTGCAGTTATATGTCCCTTACATGTATTATTACACTACCCAATGTCCTTATATTGTGCAATTGGATTTTGCTAGAACATTATATACATGAGCTGTATCTTACATACAAACTGTCCAAGATGCAGATGTTACTACTACATATTTTGAGAGTTGCTCACACACACTACTGCTAAGATGGTACACTGACAGCTCTACTTTCATATAATTATCTAGATATGTTCAGGTGAAAGTATCCATTATATGTTAACAGCTCCCTACATTTCTGGCAGCACACTGACATTTCTGGGGAACACAATACCAAGCTACTCATTTGCCAGATTAACCTGTACATGCTGGGCATGAACCAACAGTTGAGGGCTGTAAATATGCATAAAAGCTACTGGCACTCCCTTCATCCATGTTACATGGGCCTACCCAAGTGTGGGTTGACACTGCTTAATACAACACTACTATTTGTAGAATGCAACAGTACAACAACATATCAAAGAAAATAACACAGACGCACTCCAGGAATTATACATTTATTAAAGGATTATTACACCTTTATTTATTGGGTTAAAACACTTTTTGAAGGCTCTCTCATTTATTTTATATAACAGTACATGCGGAATAATTACTAACCTGCCTGATGATGCAGCCTTTGCAGCCTATCTTCATGGGCTTGCTGATTCATAGCCCGGACACCTGCAGCTGTGAAGTAAATGCAGTGATATTGAGACATACCTATCCATAGTATAGACAAGCACAGCAATTCTTAACTACTTAATACAATGGCTACTTACTCAGTACTGGGGCATTAGGCATCGCACGGGATTCCTGGATCCACTGGTCCAGTTGATCCTCTCTACGTCATTTCAGGTCAGAGTAATGGTGCCTGACCTGCTCACCAGTCCGAGGAACACTAGTGGCACTGGTGAGATCATGAACAAGACTGTTCCAGGCCTCCGTTTTATATTGGGTACTCTGGTACTGGCCCCGCAGGAGTCTTTCCTCATGATTGTGGACAAGGAGCCAAACCATTACTTTGGACTCCTCAATGCCCCAGCGTTGCGCTCTAAATCGAGTGCCTTCTCCAACACCCGCCATGCTGACTGCAGAAGGAAGCTACAACCAGTTATAGCAAGTATTCCCACCTGTGGAGCTTAAATATGCCTCATTTCCCACACTTATTTGTGATTGTCCAGTTTTGAAAAAACTCAGCTGTAGGCACACCTGCTTAGCTGATGTTGGCAATGTTTAAAATTCCTTTGATAGATATGTGTCTGTTGAAATTGCATGTTTATGAAATGCTGTCATGGCTTAGTGGTTAATTACTGTGACTATAGTGCTCAGTATCCTGAGTTCGAGCCCTGTCACTGCTTTTTATTTTCCTACTGGGCAGACCTGAGTGGTTAAGGTACAGTAAAGGAGGTGTGGCCGTGTTTAACCGACTTTGATCAACTTTGCCCGACTTTGCCCAACGTTGCTCAATATTGCTCAACGTTGCTCAACGTTGCTCGACGTTGCCTGACATTTCGCTGGTTAGCGCGGTGCACAGCTATGAGCAAATACATTGTGATTGTGCTTGTTAGCGCAGTGCGCAGCTATGTGCAAAAACATTGCGCTGGTTAATGCGGTGCGCAGCTATGAGCAATTGGATTTAAATATGCTCAGTACTGGTAAAATGTGCTTAGCAGTACTTTATATTGTTTAAAATAGGGTACTCATGCCTCAGAATGCATAACCATTTCACCTTCATATATATATATATATATATATATATATATATATATATATATATAATTTGTTCACTACTACATTTAACTTTTCAATGCTTTTTACAAAACTTATACATAAAAAATGTTAGGAAATATTTTTGTATACAGATTTCCAACAGAAAATGGAACATGCAGTAGTGGGACTCGAACTGGGAATGCCTTTTCTTTGTGCGAAGGCTCTAACCACTACGCTATCACTATTTTGCTTACTTTGCATATATTTTTCTTATTATCCTCTTCTGGTGTCTAAGCTGCTAACTGTAGCTAAGCAATGGGCAAACCCACGCAAACATGTGCAAATATGGGCAGCTATATCGGATGAAATAAAAAAAAAATTTTAAAAATCTTTCTGTTTTTAATGTTGTCAGTTGTTTAACATATGGGAGAGTGTAGTGTTACATTGTGCATATGTGAGTGTACTCGCTCATGTAACTTGACATTGCAGCATTTCTTCATTGCAGGGGTGTGGATTTTTGAACTGCTCGGCAGTTCGACATGCCCCCTACACTCGTCCACGCTTTGTGTAAGCTTTGGAGTTGAAGCAGCGCACCCTCATTAATATGCATGGCATGCTGCCGTCATACTCTTAGACTGGTGCTTCCATGTAAGACTAATCTAGTCTTACATGGAAGATTAGTAAATATTGGGGTAAGTCTATAATGTGTGTACACAGATTATGTTACTTTATAACCATGAATATTATACTGCACTGGTGCTACTGTCTTAGGACAGGTTTTGACTATTGTTTAAACTAATATTTATAGCATTTCAGTCTATCCAATCTATTTTTGTGCTGTATGTCAATGCATGGTTTTTTTTAAGCTGTTTTTGTTCAGCTCCATCTTATTTCTTCAGAACTGTCTACCTGATTTGCACAGACTGCTTGCTTGATAGGCTTTCTTGGATGTATCCTGTGACAACTTAGCTGCTACAACATGCCCTTTTACCAGGTTTGTCACTTGCTCCACTGTAGATAAGTTCTTCTGGCTGACCTAACATCAATATGTATAATGCAGAAACTGCAAAATGTGACCCTTAGCAAAAAGCTCCATGGTAATGGAATGACTTTTTTCACTGTTAGCAGCAATTTTTAGACAAGATTCATTAGGTCAGACACCTAACTTATACAGCACCTAGCTCTTGCCCTTAACATACATATTAATTTGATTTATTCTACCATGTCTGCATAACTTACAACACAATTCAATGATTTATATCTGCATATAACAAATGCATTGATTTTTATTTACTATATACTGTTTTCATTATACTGTAACTACCCTTATTACTGTATTTGAAATGATCTTTTCATATTGTTAATATATTGTGCATTTTTATGTCTCGTCTCCTGCATTTATCTATTTTCTTGGGCCATAGCTGAAAGGACTAGCTGGACCATACACTTACTTGATTAACAAACTCCAATAAATATATACATAAATACACACATCTGTGATGTAACTGGTTTCTCTGAGGTATAAACCCATAAATGGAATCATTCAGCCCCGACAGCAGGAGTGACTGTGGTACAGGACAAAATCTTGGACTTGAACCCCTTTTGTGGTTGTTTGCTTCTATCAGTTCTAGGTTGAAGTAGTCCTTCTGTGATTCCATGCTTAAAAGTGTGCAATTAGAATTACCCATTCACTGGCTGGCCAGCCCTCATATTCCACCATCTCCCCAAAATGTATTTGATATGCTTCAATGTCTTAGAAGGATTTTATCTTCTGGAAGAAATAAATGGCCCTTTTAACGTGTGAACCAGACTGGTTGAGCCCTTCCTGGCTGTGATTCCTTTCTTCAGCCAAGGCCCTGTCTTCCTATTGCATGGCTGTGATGGCCCAATGCAGCTCTTCAGCATCATATGGCTTCTGTATCCTCTGATTGAGTCTCTGTCAAGGACCCAAGTGTTCTTTGTGTCAGCTGAGTAGAGTATATATGGTCCAGTTAGTCTGCTGTTACTCATCAACACTTTGCTGCATGGATGAAGTGCTTTAAAATGTTGCATCCATTCATTTGCCATACTTCCTAAGGCCTGTGCATAGTTCAAGATTTCTTAAAGGCAATCAATTCTTTGTAGGGGATGGCTTCTGTACAGTCTTTCATTTACCTAGCATCTCCATCAAGTATGGCAATGTGACCTTTAGTTGGCAAGCAAGACAAAAGACAACCTTATATTTCAAAATGAGCAGAAATCTTACTGAAGCAAGCACGACCAAAGTCAACATATTCTTTGGAAGTGAACAGGAATTGTACTGGAACAAAAGCAATCAAACTTAAAGCAAACGTGAATTACTTCATGCCCAAAAACAAAGGTTAAAGGGACATCACTTGTAAACCGAAATTGCAAACTCAAAGTCAGAATTGCATGTACTAATGACTAATAATAAGCTTTTACCTTAGTATGTTTCTTAGCCTGCAGACAAAAAAAAAATGGTGCTGTGTGTGTTGGTTTGTTTTTAATGTTCCAGAAAAGGGCACATTAACAAAGTATTACACAGTTGCTAACACCAATATTGTATTTGTCAAAACTGTTAATGATAGCCAATAAGCTGCTCCTAAAAGCATGCCTAGGGAATGTGATAATGTAGGGCAATAGGTACGTAAAAGTCACCACCCTGCTTTTTTTTTCCCATTGTGGTGTTACTAAATTGGCTAAGTGTAATATTGTAATGGAAGGGAAAGAGATGTAAAGACTGATGCACTCAGGGAGCATGATTATATTGGGTCACCATATGTTTGTAAGCATAAAAAAACACAAACTGAAATAATATGTATACATGCAGAGAACCTGGAGTGCCCTATAACACAGAAATCTAGACTCCCTTGGCAAAATATTGTACCCAGTAGCTCTGGTGCCTAACTAAGCATAATGTGATAATAGACCGATATTTTCTCCAATTCAAAGAGCTCTGGAAATATGGTCAGAAAGAGTTTAACCAGATTTATTGGCAGAAATAGCCTAGTAAAGAAATGCTTTTGGGACTAGAAGACACACATGAACAAAAGGAGAGCCAAATAAAACTGATACTGAGTGTTTACCAAGTGTTGCTGAAAGACTCCATTTCTTAAAGTAATAACATATTTCAGGGTGGAAACTAAGAGGGAGTGGCCCCTAGTTAAGAATACATTTAGGGAAGTACGTGTAGAAACTGAGAAGAGGTATCTCATGCTGAAGAAAAAAGGCAATGTGAGCAAAGTTTTAAGATCCACCCCACTGCACAAAAAAGCATGGAGCCAATCAGAAACAGAAGAAGAACTCTAAGGGCTGAGAAAGTAAGATAACTACTGAGAAAGAAAAAGGGAACCCATCAGTATCCCTCCTGGAAGAAAATTTTTTTGTGATTTATCTTTTACAGAAAATGAACTAGATAAAGGGGAGAAACTCTAGTTCAAGTCAGAATACTAGTAAAAATATTGCTAACTTAGCTGACACCCAGGCATGTTTGGTCAATATCAAGAAGACCTAATAGACAGTCAATACACTAAGTAGAGCTAGAGAGAGAGAGAGAGAGAGAGAGAATATAACAAGAGCAGATGTGGAAACCAAAGGAACAGTCAGCACCACTTCATACCATACCTTGAGCTAAGAAATGACTTGTTCTATAGGGAACAGAAGACAAAGAACAGATACTGTACCAGTTATTGCTTCCACTGCCTTTTAAAATATTTGGGATTTATAGGTTCATAGATTAGTACTAGGCTAACTGCCCTCGTGAGCCATTTTAAGCCTAGCCAATTATCCCCTGTGAGATTCAAACCCTGTACCCTGTGTTTGTAAGACAAACACCTCAACCATTAGGCCATCCTCCCAAGAGTTTTAGTTAACATATACCCCATTTTTGGGTGGTTGCCAATGGGTGGTTTGAACATTCGTTCTAGATGATTGTCACTGCGACATCACTGTGACATCAAGTGAAACAGCAAAGGATATCTGTATACCATCCTTAGATGGATAAGTTAATTGAATTATTTAATAAACCATTAAAGTCTATATTACAAAATGCTGCAGGCTACAGAACTGGATAGGATAAAATGGAGACAACTGCTTCCCTATCTTCTCTGTGCCATAAGGTAAGAACCCCAGGCCACAGTTTGATTCACCCTATTTGAAATGCTATATGGCAGATATCCATAAGGCTTCACAGATGTAGGAAAATAAACATGGGAGAAGGAAAAAAATCCCCTTTAAAAGTGTGATAGGGCATTTTACAGACTTGGAAGACAGGTTGAGAAGTATGATATCTATAGTAAAAAAAACATAGAGAGAATGCAAAAGACACAAGAGAGAGCACATAACAATAATGTCAGTCTCAAAGAATTCAAACCAGGGATTAAAATACTTATGTCAGTATCCACTACTAAAAACACACTCACTGCAAAGTGGCAATGAGCTTTTAAAATTGCAGAAGATGTGTCTAAAGTAAATTATGAAATGAGACTGCAAGGAAAAAAGAAACCAAGACAATTATACCACATAAATATTCTAAAATCTTGGAAAGAAACTGACGTTTCTGTAGTATGTTTATAGAGGAATTTAAGGCCTTCACATCAGGTCTGAAGTCAAAATAGATGACACAGTATAAATTATACATATCTCAGAAACAAGAAATAAAGAAATTTGTACTCAGGAATTAATATAAATTTTCAGAGTTGCCTGAATGAACCAACTTAATCTGGCACAACATGGAAATCATGCTTCAAGAGAAAGTAAATTTAAAACTCTACCAAATACCAGAATCCCAAATGCCAAGCAATTAAAAAACAGGTACAGTAAATGCTAAACATAAGGTCATAGAAGAATGCCACAATAATCGGAATAGCCCCATTGAGCTCAGGCCCAAGACGAGGTTTTACAATGACTTCAGAAAATTAAATAGACTATGTAAACTGTATTCATTTCTCATGCTCAGAGTGGATGAACTGATTGAAAAAAAATAGGCAGGAATAGGTTTATGTCTGTCATGGACATAAACAAAGTCTATTGGTAAATGCAACTAGACCCCAGGAGCTAAGGGAAGGTGACATTTCCTTCACCTGATGAAATCTTCCATTACACAGTCATGCCCTTTGGTCTCTATGGAGTACCTGCAACGATACAAAGTTTGATGAACAAACTTCCTAAAATTCTACTTCATAAATAGGCCTCTGAGCTGGGCACAAATGAAGTCTTGTCTCAGACGACAGATGAGGATAACAATCCAGTCTGTTATATAAGTTGAAAACTGAGCAATACAACTGAAAGGAAGTGAAATAATTTAATGCCACACACCTGGCTGTCTAAGTACTTCAACAGAGGCAGTGTATGTGTATATCATATACAAGAAGAAATATTTTTGAGACAACATACAAACTAATGTAAAAAATAAACTGAGAAAAAGATATTCAAGCCTGCAGGCTACTAAAATCTATCTATTAAACCAGTTTAAAACCACAATACTCAAGATAAGCGCTTTCATTTCTTAATTTCATGAGACTTATCCTTGGAATAAGTGCTCTATGATAAATAATTGTACAACATTAAGTATAAATGTCTGCTCTGTAGTGTTAAGTACAGGCACAGAGTCCTGCATGATTACTTCCAGAATTTCTAGCATATTAATGCCTTCCACATCCCCTATAGGCATCCACCCCTCCCACCTCCAGTAAACTGAGATAATGACACAGCTCTATGATTTCCTCAGGCTTGAGAGATATAATTATACTGTGTTCTAAGCATTGTTTTTGTAAAGTAGTATCTTTTTATTTAAAAAACAAACAAAAAAAAAAAGTGTAAGAAACTTCTCTGTGTGGAAGATTTTCAGTCAATATATCTCTAGTTAGTCACTGTATATTAATCAGATCAGACAAAAGTAGTAGAAGTAGAGAACCTAAACTCGTCTTAAGTAAAAAAAAAAAACTAATAAAAAATAAAAACAAAAATATAACATATAAAAAATAAAAATATAAAATATAAAAAATATAAAATATATAATTGTACAGAATACATTTTAAAGGCAGTTACTTATGTGATAACTCACAGTTTCTGTCTTATTCACAATGAGCATGCAAACAGTGATTACCTCCTGCTGGTGTGGGAGCTATTGCTTCCTATATTACCTTCCCACCCCCATTTCCCCAGCCACTCCCTATTCCACTACATTTGTAGAACCTGGTCTCCACCCAGAACTCCACCTACTTCCCATCCTTCTTAAAGGCATACACATAACTATAGACATTTCCCCAGTTACATTTCCTCACATTTCTAATACTTCAATCAACCAGGTCTTAAGTTAAACCTAATACTTTTTCCTCTCCTATCCCCCCATTCATTCTAATAGACTCTCCTACTTTTTCCTTTCCATCCCCACCCAACACTGCCCTCAATCTACTTCCTAGCTGTAACAGTTTTTTTCCTCTTACCTTCACATCATCCCCTAGTTCTAACATACATTTTTTAACTCTTCAGTTTCACTTTTCCTCCTCTCCCATTTCCCTCACTATCACTCTTCATCATTCCACATCTGCAATGTTACTTTTGTACACAAATGTATTATTATCCCTCACAAATGCTGCCTTCCTTACACCTTACCAACATATACCTCTATATACAATTCTCCCTCCCCTCCCCTTCCTAGTCCCATAAAAATGGTGTTGGGGGTGGCCATTGTCTACAATAATGCTTTAAACAGATGGGAGGATGGCATAATGGTTAAGGTATTTACCTTACATATACAAGGTGCAAGATTTGATTCTCACATGGGATAATTGGCTAGGTGTGAAATGGCCCACAAGGGCAGTTAGCCTAGTACTAATCTATGAACCTAATCTAAACCTCCTTAAGCCTCATAATCCCAGCACCACTCTTTGGTGATGAAATAATTATAAAATCCATGCAAACTTATGCTCACAAAAGCCTTTGCATTGTAGGAGATTACTTTCCCCAGGAATTAACATAGTTACTGCTGAAGAACTTCTCATTTGGGCATCAAGCAACATCTCACTTGAAACAATAATTTTCAGGACCTGAATATTGATTGGCAAACTACCAACAGTAACAATCCTTTTAATGTCGTTAATCTATATGGTTTCATCCATCTTAATTCTACTCTCAGAAAGTACAGCAAAAGATCTGGTAGAGCCTGTAATTTAGATTGGATTCTGTCTAATGCCCCAAATAAAATCCTTTCAACGAGTGCCTTACCCTATACCTTTAGTGATCACTTACTTATCTTCGCAATAAGGCATCATAAACCTAATCATAATGGCATTGGTACTACCTTGCTCACAACCTCCCCTCACTTAGTAAGGACCAGTTCATTACAACACTAAAATTATTCAATTGTCAGGCTCTTCAAAGTCTTCCACTTGATGAAACTGTAGCTCTGTTCAACTCAGCTTTCCTTATCATAGTAAATGAACTAGCCACAATAAGTACTAAAATAATTAAATCGAATCTAGCTCCCTGGCTTTCAAAAAGGACTACATTGCTCATGGAAGAGAGAGAGATATACAGCCTGGAAAAAATGGAAGCAACTTAAAAGCATAGTTTTCCATCAGTATTATAAACTCATCTGAAACTTCACTAAAAATGAAATTAAAACTGATAAAAAAAATTATATTAATATACAAGCAGTAAATTATAACCACACCAAAGCTTTCTGGACTATAATCAACCAGCTATTAAAACACAGTACACCAACACAACCTATGCCTATTTCATCTAATCATACTGACAGTATAACCAGTGAATTTAATACCCACTTTATCCAAACAGTAACCTCTCTTATTATACTCTCAGCACAGGCATACACACTTCCTTTTCTCCCTTGTTAGGCCTCAGAACAGTTGCACTCAAATCAGTCTCAATTTCTACAATCAGAAACTATTACTAACCTTAAAACCTATCACCCTTGCTGTTGATAACATACCATATGAGTACATATAACTTGCTGCTGATTCCATAGTTTTCCCTTTCTCTATCCTAATCAACTGTTCCATTACTGAAAGTTATATCCCAAACCTACAAAAAAGATGCTATATTGTTTCTCTCCATAAAGGTGGAAACTCAAATGAGCTCTCAACTTTCAGGCCTATAGCCATACTGTCTCCACTCTCAAAAATTATAGAGAAATGTATCCACTCTCAACTCCTTGGCTTTCTCACTGACAACTGCCTCCTTTCCCCCTACACAGCACTGTTTCCATTCTTTTTGTAGTACATATACAGATCTCCTTAGTTTTATAACATCTGTTAACCAATATGAAAACTCTGGGAACTTAATCTTAGCTCTTTTCCTAGATTTATCCAAAGCTTTCAACATGGTATATCCCCTCTTTCTTTCCCATTACAGTGGGTGCCACTCAAGGATCCATTTTTGACCCTGTTGTTCAGTATATTCATTAATGCTCTATGATCTCCACATAGCTACTAAACAAGCCGCTATCATACAGTATGCAGATGATTCAATACTCATCTGTCCTGCTAAAAGCAAATATTAATTAAAACAACTTACCCAATAGTCTTTTGCTACCCTAGATGCTTTGCTGTCTGATACACAGCTGCTCCTTAACCCTAAAATAAAGCTAATCTTATCTACCTGAAAAGATTCAACTGACTACAAAATAATTTCAAAATCACTGCTTCTAATAATACCAACACAGAACTAATAAGTCAAACGTAAACTTTTAGGAGTCATTATTGATGAAAGCTTAAAATGTGATCATCACATAAAACAAGCAGTAAAAAAACACCAAAAGCTAGGTGCATTCTATAAAGTCAAGCTATATGTCACAGATAATGCCAAAAAAGTATTTCTCAATCCCTTCTCATCCCTACAC
>NC_056731.1:1837238303-1837255586 GCF_019279795.1 Protopterus annectens
TCCTGAGTTGTGTAACGCTGATTCAGCCTCAACTACCAGTCATATCTACTAGCTGTTTACTCCAAGGTGCACAACACTGACTGTGTTTTCTACCCTTCAGTAACTGCCATTTTCTGGTATAATTTTGTGCTTATGAATTAGTGCATGTTTCTGTCAGAGTTTATTACTCTTAGTATCACAAAGCACTGTTAGGCTGCAATAAATCTGCTGTTGTCAGATGGAACATTTGATTGAAGGTGTACTAAGGTGTAACAGTCATATTATACGTATATTACACAAATATGCCATAATGTAGGCAAAAGATAGTGACATGAGCATGGGAGGCTGCAGAAGAAGAAAGAGGGATATATGGTTCCCTTGTGTTACACATTAGATAGCAGTGTGGGTGGAGACTAGAGACAGATGTGAGAGAGTTCAGTAGGATGATGTGGGAACTGTGGTATTGGGAAGAATGATACAGGGCCAGATGTTAGAAGAAGAAATTGGGCTCAGGCAGAAAGGGAGCCTAAAAGAGTGGGGAAGAGGTACAGAGTGGGCATGGGAAAACAGACAGCGAGCATCTAGAGAAGGTCAGATAGGAACCGCACTCAGTGGAGACAAGCAAAGAAACCAGTATGCCAGAACTGGGACAAGAGAAGACAGTGAGGGAATGGGGCAAGAAAATGGAAGCAAATAAGGGATCAGGATGAGATGTGGAGACAGAGAAGATAGAATAAGGTAGTATAAGGAGAGTACTAATGAGAAAAAAAAGAGATGGCACCAGGAGTCTGCCATGATGGGAAGCTCTTGTGTCAATGATATAGGATGGATGGGAAAGGAATCCGGTTCAGTACAGTGATGAAGGCAACTTGCAGAGACAGAGGAGAAGGCTGCAGGAAAGTGGTACAGCTGGAGCTAAAAATGTTAGAAACAAAAAAAAAGTAGTGACATGACGTAGGAACTGAAATAAGAAAGGATAGCTCAAATGAGGACAATGGACGGGGAATAGGCAAATGAAGCCTAAATCAGCTATAAAATCAAGAACATTGGAAAGGAAGAAAGAAAATACTAGGTTATAGTGAAACCAGTTATAGAGCATAGACTTAGTAGAGAGGAGATGACCAAGGTAGTCACCACAGGGGAGAAATTAACACATGTCGTGGTGTATTAAGGCAACAATAACCTGTTGGTGTAAGATCAGTATTAGTAAGCAGGGAGGGGGAGATGGCAGAGAAGTACCAGGATAGGGAGTTGAAAGATGTGCCAACAGACAGAATGCAGTAGGTGGAGAGGAAAAGAGTTGAGACTGGTATGGTGATGGGTGGTTACTTGGCAGACAGACCTGGTGTGTGTCAGAAACAATATTCTCCTAAACTTAGAAAGGACAGTGATGCTCAGAACTTGATTACAAAGGTACGTCTCTATGACTGTCCTGTTATAGCATGATGGAATAGAGAGATGGCATTGTAGATGCAGAAGAGGGGAGCATATATTCTAGAAGGAGAAAGGAGAAAACAGACAAATAATATAGCAAAAGAACTAACAATATTAACTCATAGCAAGGCTGGATAGCATTATTATGTAGAAGAAGAAGCACAGGAAGGAAGATTGGGCTTATGCAGTCAGTGAAAGAGGTAGGAAGGTAGAAACTGCCGGTATCACACAAACATGGGCCAATGACAAGAAAGATGACATGGAGGGGTCAGAGCTTAGGTTGCTTAGGAGACACAAAGACTGGAGGAATGATGAGGGAACAGTAATTTATGTGATGGTGAGGGAGTGGTGATTTATGTAACAGGGGGATGTAAGGGAGTGGTGATTTATGTAATGGGAGGATGGTGAGGAGGTAGTATATGTAATGGGGGGGATGGTGAGGGAGTGGTGATGTATGTAATGGGGATGGTGAGGGAGTGGTGATTTATGTAATGGAGGATGGTGAGGAGGTAGTATTATATGCAATGGGGGGATGGTGAGGGAGTGGTGATTTACGTAACAGGGGGATGTGAGGGAGTGGTGATTTATGTAACAGGGGGATGGTGAGGGAGTGGTGATTTATATAACAGGGATGTGAGGGAGTGGTGATTTATGTAACAGGGGGATGGTGAGGGAGTGGTGATTTATGTAACAGGGGGATGGTAAGGGAGTGGTGATTTATGTAACAGGGGGATGGTGAGGGAGTGGTGATTTATGTAATGGGAGGATGGTGAGGAGGTAGTAGTATATGTAATGGGGGGATGGTGAGGGAGTGGTGATTTATGTAATGGGGATGGTGAGGGAGTGGTGATTTATGTAACAGGGGGATGTGAGGGAGTGGTGATTTATGTAACAGGGGGATGTAAGGGAGTGGTGATTTATGTAATGGGAGGATGGTGAGGAGGTAGTAGTATATGTAATGGGGGGGATGGTGAGGGGAGTGGTGATTTATGTAATGGGGATGGTGAGTGAGTGGTGATTTATGTAACAGGGGGATGGTGAGGGAGTGGTGATTCATGTAACAGGGGGATGTGAGGGAGTGGTGATTTATGTAATGGGAGGATGGTGAGGCGGTAGTAGTATATGTAATGGGGGGATGGTGAGGGAGTGGTGATTCATGTAACAGGGGAATGTGAGGAAGTGGTGATTTATGTAATGGGAGGATGGTGAGGAGGTAGTAGTATATGCAATGGGGGGATGTGAGGGAGTGGTGATTTATGTAATGAGGATGGTGAGGGAGTGGTGATTTATGTAACAGGGGGATGTGAGGGAGTGGTGATTTATGTAATGGGGATGGTGAGGTAGTGGTGATTTATGTAACAGGGGAATGTGAGGGAGTGGTGATTTATGTAATGGGGATGGTGAGGGAGTGGTGATTTATGTAATGGGGATGGTGAGGGAGTGGTGATTTATGTAATGGGGATGGTGAGGGAGTGGTGATTTATGTAATGGGGATGGTGAGGGAGTGGTGATTTATGTAACAGGGGATGTGAGGGAGTGGTGATTTATGTAATGGGGATGGTGAGGGAGTGGTGATTCATGTAATGGGGATGGTGAGGGAGTGGTGATTTATGTAATGGGAGGATGGTGAGGAGGTAGTAGTATATGTAATGGGGGGATGGTGAGGGAGTGGTGATTTATGTAATGGGGATGGTGAGGGAGTGGTGATTCATGTAAAAAAGGGAAGAGGAATTGTATAATTTAGAGCATCAAATGTGATGTCAGAAAACAGGATGAAGTTCTCCTCCCCATGAGGAGGGACACTGAAATGGTAAGGGACACAATAAAGAGTAAGCACTCTTATAGTCCAGATATAGGAATGAGGGGGGACTGTAAGTAGATTGTACTGGTTCTGAGACACAGTCAGGGAGAAGAATATAAGAAGTTGGAGAAGAGACTAAAGGTCTGGGAAAGAAAGAAGAGGGTAATACTCATTAGGGGGGTCTGAATCTGCCAGGAGAAGAAAAGGAGATTTCCACATCCAGGGTGGAGAGGTACTGGGTCATGAAATTTTCAGTTTATATACCAGTAAATATATAATTGCAGATGTAGTCCTAACCAATATGAAGGGAGTTAGAGATAATTAGATGAAAGCACAATTAGTAAACAATGAGCATTCTCTGGTGTGTTTTAAAGTAGGAAAAGATAAAAAGACAAAGAAAAAGCCAACAGTGAGGCAATGTTGCATTACACCAACTAAATTTATTGATTGTTCATCATGTGTATAGTACATTTTTGTGCCTTTGGTCTAAGTCATGGTTAAAAATAATCCTCAGATAAGCTCTTCTATCTGATTAACAAGTAAATAAATAAAATCCAGACTGGTGCATTATTCCAGACTGGGGGGGTGGGGGGGGGTGTCAGTAGTAAACTGAGGGTCAGTAGTCAAACAGATGCGTGAACAAATTACAGAAATGGCTCAGTGATGGAATATTCAGTGCTGTGAACAAGATTATATGAAAGATGCAAAAATGAAAAAAAAAGAGGGAAATCGTGTAGTTACATGGGAATTTGAGGCTAGCATTTAGCCATACAGGAAGGAAGGAAGGGAGCAGACTGCTAAAATGAGTCCAGAGAAGACTAACTAAAAGAGTGTATGGGATGGGGGAGAAAGGATGTGACTGAGAAATTACAGGAGCCAAGGATCTCCTCACCAGAGTCCAAATGAGGTAGGGTGAAATAATAAAGATGCACCTGATCACACCTAAGAAACTGGAAAGGTGACCTTCAAAAGGAAGAACGGCAGAATAAGTGGGAGTGGAGGGCTTAGATTATAGGGGCCAAAGGCTTCCTACATCTGTAAAAGTTCTTCTTTACTAAGATAGCTGTGAAACCGTGCAATGGATTACTCACCAAGAATGATGCCACAATATGAAGACAAGATGATCAATTTCAACAATTGGCTTAAGTACTGGTGTCATTCAAAGGGGATCCAATGCCTGTCAGCTTGGGATGATATGCTCGACAAGCCACGATGCTTCGCTAGGGACGGCTTGCACCTGTCACCCCTGGGCTTTCGGATATTGGCAAAGGCTCTTGCTACCCCCATAGTGCCTTTTTTAGGCAAGGCTCAAAAGACAAACCCACCTCCATAGGTATCACAAGGGATAAGAAACTAAGAGTAATGCTACTCAACCCCAGAAGTCTAAACCTCAAGATGCACGCACTCGAAACTCTCCTTAGCATGGAGAACATCGATATCTGTGCAGTAACAGAAACCTGGTTCAGGGCTCCCGAGAGCACCCCAGCACTACCAGGTTATACCTCATACCATGCTTTTCGGCCCCAAAACTTGGGCTGAACCACAAAAGGAAGGGGAGTATCGATATTCATCAAAGATACCCACACCTCCAGGTTGGTGGCAAAGCACGAAGCATCAGAGACTATCCATGTGCAACTAACAGTGGGTAAAACTGCCTTCCAGTTTATAGCCTGCTACAGACCACCCTCCCAAACCCAGGAACCCCACTCGGCCTTTCTGAGAACACTGGAAAATATGAAGGTCTCTCCAAACACCATTATATTGGGCGACTTCAACTACCCAAACATAGACTGGGAGAATTACTCTAGCTCCAACACCCTAGCCCAAAGGTTCCTAGAATTTATAAACTCAAATGCTATGAAACAACTTGTTACCACTCCAACAAGAGGGGAAAACATACTGGACCTGAACATTACCAACATGGGGACTCTATGCTCCAGACCAGAAGTGTATCCCTCACTGGTAAGATCAGACCATAAACTAATCTCACTGGATATTCACATCCCGACCCCACCCCCTGCCCAGAAAACCACAGTGAAAAACTTCTCTAAAGCAAATTTCACACTCCTCAAAACTGAGGTGGAATCCTTCAAAGCCCCCAGGCCTGTGGAAAATACGGCCCAGACCACAGAATCCTTTATAAACGCATTCTATGAACACCTTCAGGAATGCATGGATCATGCGATCCCAAATAAAACCAAGACCCAATCCTCCAAAGGAAGACGTCCTGTCTGGTGGACCCCAGCCATAAACAAACTATACAATAGAAGGAGGAAGCTACTAAATGATAGAGCAAAATCCCAAAAAGGGAAGGCATCACTGATCAGTATTAGCAAAAAACTACGGGCACTCATAAAATTGTCTAAGGCCAGCTTCGAGAGAAAAATTGCACAGGACACTAAGGATAATCACAAGGCTTTCTTTAGTTATGTTAGGAACCTGGGTGGTAATTCCCAGATATGCTCAGAATTAGTCCAAAATGACAAAAAATACACTGCACCCACAGACATTGCCAACATCCCAGCTGACAGGCTCAGCGCAAACTTCTCCCTCCACACCAAAAGGGCAAATATCTATCCCAGCAGAGTGCTGCCCCCCTGACATCTCAGATGCTCAGGTAAGAGCCGCCCTCTCCAAAGCAAAAAACACAGCATCAATGGGACCAGACGGTGTCCCAGGTTGCGTCCTACATGAACTTCAAGAAGAGCTAAACCTAAACATAAAACTACTGTTCAATCTCAGCCTTACTACAGGATATGTGCTCAAAGAGTGGCGTACAGCAACAGTGGTCCCTCTCCATAAAGGTGGTGCCTCAACGGATCCTGGAAACTATCGCCCCATAAGCCTGACTAGCTTGGTCTGCAAAGCTATGGAAAGGATCATCATGGACCTCATAAATAAAGATACTGGGGACCTACAGACACTGGATCCTACCCAGTTCGGCTTTGTTAAGGGCAGATCCTGCCTCTTAAACCTGGTTGATTTCTTTGAAACAGTCACCAAGGCCATTGACGAGGGGAAGGTGGTCCACACAGCCTACCTGGACCTCGCAAAAGCCTTCGATACAATACCCCACTCGGGCATTATAGATAAGCTCACCAGCTTAAATATAAACCCCTATGTCACTAGATGGATTGCAAACTGGCTCAAGGACAGAACCCACATGGTTAGAATTGCTGGAGCCATGTCAGACTCCAAACCAGTTACAAGTGGTATTCCACAAGGCTCAGTCCTGGGACCTCTCTTGTTCGGTATATATTTCTCGGAGGTACAGGCCAACACAGAAGGACTGTCGCTGACCAAGTTTGCAGATGACTACAAACTGGGCGCCATAATCGACTCTCCAGCCGACACAAGCATCCTCCAAAAGGGCCTCATAGAAACAGACAACTGGTGCCAGAGCCATGGCCTCAAGCTAAATGCCAAAAAGTGTATAGTCATCCCCTTTGGCAAAAACAAAGTGCCCACAAATTACCACATAGGTGGTAATCCATTAAGTACAGAAGAAGTAATTAGGGACCCAAGTTGATAGCAATCTCTCATTTTACAACCACGTGGCCAAAGTGGTTAGAAAAACATTTTATATAGCCCACCTAATCATGAAGGGATTCACATCTAGATCAGGGGAGGTCATCGTGCCTCTTTACTCATCCCTCATCAGGCCCATAATTGAATACAATGCCCCTTTTGGGATGTACCTTACCAGACACCTGCAGCAACTGGAAAGACCCCAAAAGTATCTCACCAAGAGGATCAAAGGGCTCAAACAGATGCCATATGCTGCCCGGTTAAAGAAACTCCAGCTCTACTCAGTGGCATACCGCCTGTTCAGAGGTGATCTGTGCCTGACGTATAAAGCCATGTCCAACCCGGAATTAATGGACATGCTGCACCTCAGAAAATCCAAATCCCATCGAGTTACGCGCTCGAGAGACTTGAACCTCAGCACTGAAATAAATAGGACATGCTGGAGGGACAGATTCATAACCCAGAGGCTCCCTTCACTCTGGAATAAAATCCCAGTCCAGGTTAGGCAGAGTCCTTCATTGACTCTCTTCAAGAGGAATCTTGATGAGTGGATGGGAGATCGTAGGTTTACCCCGGGTATCACTTCTGTGTCACTGTTAGACAGAGGCACAGTATACTAACCTCGACAAAGGGCATAGCAAAATAAATTTAAAATGGGTGGCGAAAGCCAAACACATTCTGGCTAGGCTTATAAATGCCCTAGGGCAGATAGCCTAGTATGAACCTATGAACCTATGAACCTATGAGTGGTAAAAAGGAACTCCATGGGGACATGTAAGAATCTATTTACTGGTTTGTATCTTTGTTAACTAGGTAATTCCACAAGGCACAGTTGCCTAGCTTCAGAAGGGCACCCAGTAACATTTTCTGATTAAAGTGACCTACTCA
The DNA here is from genome assembly GCF_019279795.1 of Protopterus annectens. Classification (NCBI taxonomy): domain Eukaryota; kingdom Metazoa; phylum Chordata; order Ceratodontiformes; family Protopteridae; genus Protopterus; species Protopterus annectens. Next base: position 1,837,245,934 of record NC_056731.1, read on the forward strand.
GTGACACAGTATGCAAATTGAGACTGAGGGAATCAGTCCTGGTGCTTTGTGTTGAAGCTTGGCAGGTTAAAGTAGTACTACAAGCTGCTGAAAACCTTCATCCTGTAGTCCTGAGCTTGATTATTTTGGTCTTCATTTGCATTTTGTGTTTCTCTGAGAAAGTCACTTAACCGGTTAGTGTTCTGCGTCACCACTGAAAAGGAACACCTGTGTCTAGTGAGTTTACCCTGGTTAACAAATAAATAAATATAATTACAACAATTAAAAAAAAAACTGTTCAAAAAAACCACAGTATGCTGAGTAAAGTGCCCCTTAGTAAAACAGTGTAGAAAGAGCAAACAAAAAAAGGGGGATACACCACAGCTGTAAAAGACGAATAACTCCAGTCTTCACTTCAAGAGTTTAATGGAATAAGACAAATGCAGGATCCAAGTGAGCGCTTTCACGTTTAAAAAACGTTTCATCAGACTTCAATAGCTGCATAACATTATACATCATCTTAAGTAGCTTTAACAATTAGCAACATAAGAAATCATTCAATTAAAGTTTGTAATTAAAATTTAAAGATACACTTCTATATTTTATAAAACCATCTAAAACAATAAATATAAAACAAGCAGAACAATTAGTTCATATACATTAAATAACACCATCAATATGGCATTCATATTTGTGGTAATATTTAAAACAATATACTAATAACCTCAAAGAAAATAACATTAAGTATGAATGTACAAATAAGCTCAATGTTTGTAAGGTCTAGCCGCCAAAAATGGTTTAAGTGAGATCTTATCATTTAAGCCATATGCTTTATGCGTAGCCTCAATATCCATCTACACTCTACCTCTTCAGTGTGATTTTTATATTACCAAGTCTGTTGGTTTTTCACCATTTCCAAAACCCTAAATTTGAAGGTATGTGTCAAGCCATTGTCAATTACATGTTGTGCCAAGGCATTACTTGTATTCTCTTTATTAATGGCATACAAATGTTCTCTAATACGTTCCCGTAATGTCCTATTAGTTTTTCCTACATAAAAAAATCTACATAACTGGCACTGTGCTAAATAAACTAAATCCCTTGATTTACAATCAGCATAGAACTTAAAAGTATATACACGTCCAGTCACAGGATGTACAAATCTATCATCATTAGATATATGGGAGCACTGGTTGCAAGATCGACATGCATAAGTTCCTGACCTCTGTGAAGAAATACTCGTTCCATCATTATTTTCATAACACAAGAGCCTTTTTAAAGACTTCATATTCCTATAAGTTATATTAGGTCTATAGTCCACTAATTCACTTATTCTCTCATCTGTAGTCAGAAGTTTCCAATTTTTTTCAATGACTTCTTTAATCTGTATATTCCTATTAGTAAAAGGAATAACCAATCTATTCTTGTTCTTTGCCCTAAAGGATTTTGCATCAGATGTAGTGACTAACTGCCTATGATAAAAAGGTTTACCCTTATCTTTTCTATGCATATTACAAAAAGATAGGGTATCTCTAATCTCCGTGCTGTTATATCCTCTTTCAAGAAAATTCTTAGCCAATGTCTTCTGCTGTTGACCATAATCACCCTCCTGTGTAGTCAACCTAGATACCCTATATACCTGACTTTTTAATATATTGGGAAAAATGTGTCTAGGATGCATACTGTTGCGATGTAATAGATTATTCTTCCAACAAGACTTTCTATGCATAACAGTTTCCATGCCATTAACATCCTTATTCAGTCTGACATCTAAAAATTCAATGGTATTATGTGAATGTGTACATTCAAAGTCTAGAAAGGTAGTGCCATTTATATAAATGACAAAATCATTCAGTTCTTCTACAGTACCACTCCAAACAATGAACACATCATCTACAAATCGTCCATAGTATTTGATATAATCATGAAATAACATGTTACTTAAAACATAAGTGCTTTCCCAATATGCCAACACCAGGTTGGCATAAGAGTTAGCACAGGGTGTCCCCATTGCTACCCCTTTCTGTTGTAGAAAGTAAATATTATCATATAGTAAAACATTATTACTCAGTACTAGGTCAAGAATAAGCATCCATTTCATAACTTCATTACTAGGAATGTCTTTGTCTAAAAGTAATAATCTTACATAATCCATCCCAGTACTATTAGGTATTGAGGTAAATAGATTTACGTCAAGGGTTACCAAAATATCACTTTCTATAATTGAGCTGGATAAGTTACATTCCGCAAGATTTTCCAGAAAGTGTTGGGTGTCCCTTAGTACTGATGCAATCTTTTCCACAATGGGTTTAAACTGTTTATCTAAAAAATCATTGGCTCAGTGAGCCATCCAGATCCAGACAATTGGTCTCAATGGAGGGTTATACAAATCTTTATGAATTTTGCAGTCCCTAAAAATAGGAACTAAAGGCTTCTCAACTAAAAATACCTATATAGGTCGACATCTATCACATTACTCAATAAAAGATCATATAGATGGCTATGTGCATCTTTAATGATTTTATTTAATGTTACGCCATTCAAACGGCGATAGGTCAAATCATCTGTGAGTAGTTAATCTATCCTAGTTCTATATACATCATGGTCCATTACCACGACAGCCCCACCTTTGTCGCCCGTATTATAATATTGTTATTTTTCTGTAAACTTAAAATAGCATCCTTTTCATTTCTTGTCATATTGTAAAAATTAGATTTGACATCATCTCTTTTATACAGGTCTAATAGGTCACTCTCACATGCACGCTCAAAGGCTTCTAGTAGTGGATGTACTTGAGGTACAAATGTAGATGGTTTCCTAAACACATTCACATTGGTATTGGCATTAACATTACATGCATCCTCACCAAATAACATTTTTAAACTGATGCTTCTGGTGAACATTTTAATGTCAATAATTATATCCGTAACATCAGTAAAACCAGAAGGTATGAAGTTAAGTCCCTTGTTGAGCACAGAGAGATCATACTCAGTTAACTCATACCTTGAAATGTTCACCACTAAATCCTGGTGGTAGGTCGTAATGCTTTCTTCTGTTGTTCGTATACCTCCTCGGTATTCTTCCTTTTCCGTATCTTGTTCTGTGGTGACCACATTTTCGAATTGCCTGATTGGTAATGGAAAAGAAGGGAAACCATTCCCCTTCATGAAAACCTCACCATCCAAGGAAGCTGTTTTGGAAGAAGTATTGTGTACCTTTTTCCTAACATCCCTCATTTGCAAATTATCAGACTGGCTCGAAACCAGCATTTGTTTCATTGCGGCTGCCTCCTCACCATTGGAATGCACCATCGCTTCTACTAGGATTTTCCCCGTTGTATCTCGTGGTGTCATCACATTGCTCACATCAGGTCGTTCTCATATCCAATGCCCACATTCATATCTAACTCCGTCCTCGGAGCAGGTACTGATGTCGATGAATGGGTGGTGTTATGGGAATTAATTACGCCCTTCTTATTCAATGAATGGTTATTAAAAGATCTGTTCTCACTATTGCCATTAAAGTTACTATGTGTATTATCTTTCGGCCAAGAGAAAACATTACCTTTTTGAAAATCGATAAAGTCCCGCTCAAGTTTTCTCTTTTTATCTTGCAATAATTTATTATCAAGGGAAAAAACTAGAGTTTTTAAATCACTATACAAAACATTCAATTCCGTAGAATTAAGCAAGTGCTTAAGCTCTAGTTCAATCACATTAATCTCAGCGGTCAATATCCAAGTAGTTCCTAGAGGTCTGAGGGTATTGAAGATGCCGACCTTTGGAGCAACTTATCCTGACCTACTATGTAAGTGGCAGAAGTTAAATCTTGATACCAGTTATGGATATATTAAACTGCTTATTGAACAATATTGCTCAATAGAAAAAATATTGACCGCTGAGATTAATGTGATTGAACTAGAGCTTAAGCACTTGCTTAATTCTACGGAATTGAATGTTTTGTATAGTGATTTAAAAACTCTAGTTTTTTCCCTTGATAATAAATTATTGCAAGATAAAAAGAGAAAACTTGAGCGGGACTTTATCGATTTTCAAAAAGGTAATGTTTTCTCTTGGCCGAAAGATAATACACATAGTAACTTTAATGGCAATAGTGAGAACAGATCTTTTAATAACCATTCATTGAATAAGAAGGGCGTAATTAATTCCCATAACACCACCCATTCATCGACATCAGTACCTGCTCCGAGGGCGGAGTTAGATATGAATGTGGGCATTGGATATGAGAACGTACACGTTGATGTGAGCAACGTGATGACACCACGAGATACAACAGGGAAAATCCTAGTAGAAGCGATGGTGCATTCCAATGGTGAGGAGGCAGCCGCAATGAAACAAATGCTGGTTTCGAGCCAGTCTGATAATTTGCAAATGAGGGATGTTAGGAAAAAGGTACACGATACTTCTTCCAAAACAGCTTCCTTGGATGGTGAGGTTTTCATGAAGGGGAATGGTTTCCCTTCTTTTCCATTACCAATCAGGCAATTCGAAAGGAAAATGTGGTCACCACAGAACAAGATACGGAAAAGGAAGAATACCGAGGAGGTATACGAACAACAGAAGAAAGCATTACGACCTACCACCAGGATTTAGTGGTGAACATTTCAAGGTATGAGTTAACTGAGTATGAGCTCTCTGTGCTCAACAAGGGACTTAACTTCATACCTTCTGGTTTTACTGATGTTACGGATATAATTATTGACATTAAAATGTTCACCAGAAGCATCTGTTTAAAAATGTTATTTGGTGAGGATGCATGTAATGTTAATGCCAATACCAATGTGAATGTGTTTAGGAAACCATCTACATTTGTACCTCAAGTACATCCACTACTAGAAGCCTTTGAGCGTGCATGTGAGAGTGACCTATTAGACCTGTATAAAAGAGATGATGTCAAATCTAATTTTTACAATATGACAAGAAATGAAAAGGATGCTATTTTAAGTTTACAGAAAATAACACATTATAATACGACAGGCCGACAAAGGTGGGCTGTCGTGGTAATGGACCATGATGTATATAGAACTAGGATAGATTAACTACTCACAGATGATTTGACCTATCCGCTTGAATGGCGAACATTAAATAAAATCATTAAAGATGCACATAGCCATCTATATGATCTTTTATTGAGTAATGTGATAGATGTCGACCTATATAGGTATTTTTTAGTTGAGAAGCCTTTAGTTCCTATTTTTAGGGGACTGCCGAAAATTCATAAAGATTTGTATAACCCTCCATTGAGACCAATTGTCTCGGGATCTGGATGGCTCACTGAGCCAATGTCGATTTTTTTAGATAAACAGTTTAAACCCATTGTGGAAAAGATTGCATCAGTACTAAGGGATACCCAACACTTTCTGGAAAATCTTGCGGAATGTAACTTATCCAGCTCAATTATAGAAAGTGATATTTTGGTAACCCTTGATGTAAAATCCCTATTTACCTCAATACCTAATAGTACTGGGATGGATTATGTAAGATTATTACTTTTAGACAAAGACATTCCTAGTAATGAAGTTATGAAATGGATGCTTATTCTTGACCTAGTACTGAGTAATAATGTTTTACTATATGATAATATTTACTTTCTACAACAGAAAGGGGTAGCAATGGGGACACCCTGTGCTAACTCTTATGCCAACCTGGTGTTGGCATATTGGGAAAGCACTTATGTTTTAAGTAACATGTTATTTCATGATTATATCAAATACTATGGACGATTTGTAGATGATGTGTTCATTGTTTGGAGTGGTACTGTAGAAGAACTGAATGATTTTGTCATTTATATAAATGGCACTACTACCTTTCTAGACTTTGAATGTACACATTCACATAATACCATTGAATTTTTAGATGTCAGACTGAATAAGGATGTTAATGGCATGGAAACTGTTATGCATAGAAAGTCTTGTTGGAAGAATAATCTATTACATCGCAACAGTATGCATCCTAGACACATTTTTCCCAATATATTAAAAAGTCAGGTATATAGGGTATCTAGGTTGACTACACAGGAGGGTGATTATGGTCAACAGCAGAAGACATTGGCTAAGAATTTTCTTGAAAGAGGATATAACAGCACGGAGATTAGAGATACCCTATCTTTTTGTAATATGCATAGAAAAGATAAGGGTAAACCTTTTTATCATAGGCAGTTAGTCACTACATCTGATGCAAAATCCTTTACGGCAAAGAACAAGAATAGATTGGTTATTCCTTTTACTAATAGGAATATACAGATTAAAGAAGTCATTGAAAAAAATTGGAAACTTCTGACTACAGATGAGAGAATAAGTGAATTAGTGGACTATAGACCTAATATAACTTATAGGAATATGAAGTCTTTAAAAAGGCTCTTGTGTTATGAAAATAATGATGGAACGAGTATTTCTTCACAGAGGTCAGGAACTTATGCATGTCGATCTTGCAACCAGTGCTCCCATATATCTAATGATGATAGATTTGTACATCCTGTGACTGGACGTGTATATACTTTTAAGTTCTATGCTGATTGTAAATCAAGGTATTTAGTTTATTTAGCACAGTGCCAGTTATGTAGATTTTTTTATGTAGGAAAAACTAATAGGACATTACGGGAACGTATTAGAGAACATTTGTATGCCATTAATAAAGAGAATACAAGCAATGCCTTGGCACAACATGTAATTGACAATGGCTTGACACATACCTTCAAATTTAGGGTTTTGGAAATGGTGAAAAAAACCAACAGACTTGGCAATATAAAAAAATCACACTGAAGAGGTAGAGTGTAGATGGATATTGAGGCTACAGGCGCATAAAGCATATGGCTTAAATGATAAGATCTCACTTAAACCATTTTTGGCGGCTAGACCTTACAAACATTGAGCTTATTTGTGCATTCATACTTAATGTTATTTTCTTTGAGGTTATTAGTATATTGTTTTAAATATTACCACAAATATGAATGCCATATTGATGGTGTTATTTAATGTATATGAACTAATTGTTCTGCTTGTTTTATATTTATTGTTTTAGATGGTTTTATAAAATATAGAAGTGTATCTTTAAATTTTAATTACAAACTTTAATTGAATGATTTTTTATGTTGCTAATTGTTAAAGCTACTTAAGATGATGTATAATGTTATGCAGCTATTGAAGTCTGATGAAACGTTTTTTAAACGTGAAAGCGCTCACTTGGATCCTGCATTTGTCTTATTCCATTAAACTCTTGAAGTGAAAAAAAAAACTGTGTTAACATCTGATTCCCTTAATCTTCTGCACTAGACGGCTATACAATAGAACAAGTGGAAAAGGGAGGGGTGTAGGGATGGAGTGCAGGATAAATGATAATAGCATTTACAATAAAATTCAAAATAAAATTTAAAGTTTAGACTTATCTCTTTGAATTTGCTTATGATGCATTGAGATGATTACATCTGTTTCAGCAGTTTCACTTTCAAACCTTGAAATCCTGAAATGTCGAATTTCAGTATCTCACGACAAAAATAATGAAAGTAAAAACCTTGAAACACGGAAATTGCGATGCTGCAGTATGCACGTTTTAGTTTTGAGAAAGTGTTCACTTGCCCTGGGGCAATTTCCGTGTTTCAAGGTTTTCACTTCCGTTATTTTTGTCTTGACATACTGAAATTCGACATTTCAGTATTTTGAGGTTTGAAAGTGAAACTGTTGCAGCATATGTTTAGTATTATTGTTAAATATAATTGTTTATTGTACATTTTTATCACTGTATTTGGATTAGTTTGATTTAACATTAAGGTGTTTTGTGTTAAAACACATAAATAAAATTAAAGGTGAAGTTGACAACATAGGCATCAAGGACTGTATTATAATTGATATAGGTCAGATGTCACCGTGAGATGAAAAAAGTCATTACTCTGTCTGTAGACAACAAAAAAGTAAGACAAGTACTATGGAAATGGGTGGCCAGCATGAAAGGAATTTAAGGAGACTAGAAAACTATACTGAGAGATTGCAGCTAACGGTTAGCACTGACAGATGTAAGGTGCTCCATACAGGAAGTAATCTTGCAGAAACTGGGTATATGGTGGGATGGGCTAAATGCCAATCAACCCATGGAAAAAGACTGCGGTAAAAATCATTGTGAATCACCAGAAACAAAGTGAGAAACGCAGTAATCATGATCAAAAAAACATGGCAGCTTACAAAAGGGATAGACTTCATGGTTGGAGACATGATCATACCTCTTTGGAAGATACTGGTAAGTGAACTCATGACCTGAGTTCCATGCCCAGCTATGCAGAACTTATGGGGAGAGAGAGTGTAAGCTGGTAGAAAAGGTACAAAAAACATGACACTGGGATGCTCCGAGGGCCAGGAAGAGTGACCCACTTGGACTTATGGGGTTGCCACAGATAATCCTCACTAGAGATACTAGGAAAGAGGGGCCATGAGATGGGAACATAAAGTCTTTCATGGAAAATGTGAAAAATTACATCTGAGGAACAAGAACAGTGCTGGTCAGAGTTTCAATAAATAACTGAGGAGGACATTAAGAAACTCTTCATCATGGGGGGTGTCAACAGGGAAACAAGCTTTTGAAATAGGGCATGTACAGTAAAAAAGAGAAGTCGCCTCACAGTAAAACGTTGTCCTGTTCGATTCTCAGCCAAAGCGTCTTCTGTGTGGAGAGATGCGTGAATGGGCGTACCTTCATTGAAGGTTGTGCGTCAGAGCTGGCAACTTGGCACGTAAAAATCTACTGCTGATCATTAGCGGACTGGAGTTCCGCTGTGGCGACCCCTAACCGGGAAAAGCCAAAAGACACAACAACAACAACAGTAAAAAAGAGAAGCCAGCAACTGTGAGCTGTATGAACTAATTTAATTAGTTAAAAAATAAAATCCACAAAGATAACAGACTGCTATGGCTATGGTATTAACCTAGCCTTCATCAGTGTAAATACTCATAACATCTTGAGGTTCTTTTTATACATTGACATAATTAGTCACAAAGTTTCATTGGTGAGCTCATGAATATTCATTAGTATACAAAATCATAAATATTCATTAAGACCAGGCTGGAAAAGTCCACCTAATTTAACAATCCATTTCTTTTCTTTTATATTTAGTTTGCTGTGCCAACCAGATTTATTAGATCTGTCGCCTATTATTTTATCAATGATGGTAAAATGAAATCTCGCTGTGGTATGTTTAAGAGTGTGTTTATACAAGGCGTTACTCATTCTTTTACATTTAACATCACTAAGGTGTTCAGAAATACGTAACTTGAGAGGTCTAGATGTTTGTCCTATGTAAAATTCATGACAACTGCAAGAGGCCATATAGATAATCCAATACGTGCTGCAATTTGCAAAAAACCTGATGTCATATATAGTACTGCAATTACTACTGGAGAATTGTTTGGTTTTTAACACATGTTTACAATGGCTGCAATGACCACATGGCATGCAGCCCACAAGTTTATCTCCAGAAATTAAGGTTTGGATCATATTCTGGTTAGTGGCATCATGGTGATGTTTGTAGTGACTGAAATGAGATGCAAGATTTTTCCCCCTTCTAAATGAAAAACTGCAGGTCTCGGATAAATGTTGTGACAAAACATTGTCAGCTAGGAGGATGTTCCAATGTCATCTGATGGTATCTGTTATGTATTTGGTAGTGTT